>NC_084743.1:28255633-28293133 GCF_033978785.1 Entelurus aequoreus | reverse complement strand
AGCTTTAAACTCACAATAGGAGTTTCCAGGAGTTATTTTGTTTGTGTCTTTATAGAGCAAGAACATGAGGGGTAATATTAGGTGAATTGAACATGGCCGCTTGTAGTGCTCTTTAGCATGATGGAAACCAGATGTAGGAAAATTTGCCCTTTCACGCGGCATAAAATATGGTCTAATTTGTTGTAGTCATCGTTAGCATGCCATTTCAAAATGGCCATCTCCTGTTAATCTTCATCTGGGTCTGTTTTGCATGGCAGGCCGCATCTGATGACCTTTTAGATTTTTTTAATTATTATTTCTTTTTTTTTCAAATGCCATACAGTATGTTCTAAATTATAGTCTTAGAGTTTGGTCTTTGTTCATTCGATCGCGAAACCGGGGGGGAAAGGATGTTTAACAATCTTCCCGTTTCTTATTTCAACCCTTTTTGCACCTTCAGTGTCAGACACAGCAAATTGATTTTAATCAGGCAATAACGGAGATCTGATCCTCCTTCTGTTGACTCACTTCCATGCCCCAAAGAGGCTGACCTGATCGACTCCGCTAATGGATTTGAGTCATAAATACTTACAGCCCTGCTCAACACAGCAAATCTATTTCATTTTCAGGGGTGTCCCGGAAAGACTGATGCTCTGTGAGTGTTTTGCCCTGATGTTTCAATCATCTGAACGTCTTTGATTTCTTCATCCTTTAATTCCTGTCTTGTGCACTCCCAGTAGAAAATGGCAGGCGGGTGTCAAAGTGTTACAGTGGAAGTTTGAGAAAGGCTCTGACATCTGTTGTCCTTGCATGTTGTTAGTCATGCTTTATACAATGATGCATGTTAAATCTCCAGACCGAGTATAGACCAGCAGATATACATTAAAATACAGTAGCGTTGTAGGCCTAGGTGTTCATTAAAAACAAGGCAGAGGTTTAATTAACAAGCATATTCATTATTTTTGACCACTGAAACATTACACGCAGTTTGAACAGTAATACTGTGTCTGAATATAGGATAATAATCATATGAAATTGCACATAAAAGTTAAATAAACATTGTACTAAAATAAATATCAAAATACAGTATAATATATATATATACCGTACAACTCTAATACATACATTAAAATACAATAGCATAGTAGGCTTAGGTTTTCATTAAAAAAACAAGGCAGATGTTTAATTAACAAGCATATTCATTATTTTTGACCATTGAAACATTACCGTATTTTTCGGACTATAAGTCACAGTTTGTTTCATAGTTTGGCCGGGGGTGCGACTTATACTCAGGAGCGATTTATGTGTGAAATTATTAACACATTACCGTAAAATATCAAATAATATTATTTAGCTCATTCACGTAAGAGACTAGATGTATAAGATTTCATGGGATTTAGTGATTAGGAGTGACAGATTTTTTGGTAAACGTATAGCATGTTCTATATGTTATAGATATTTGAATGACTCTTACCATGATATGTTACTTTAACATACCAGGCACGTTCTCAGTTGGTTATTTATGCGTCATATAACGTACACTTATTCAGCCTGTTTTTCACTATTCTTTATTTTTTTTAAATAGCCTTTCAAATGTCTATTCTTGGTGTTGGGTTTTATCAAATACATTTCCCCAAAAAATGCGACTTATACTCTAGTGCGACTTATATATGTTTTTTTCCATCTTTATTATGCCTTTTCGGCTGGTGCGACTTATACTTATATTGTCTCTGTATTGGTTTTCTATTCATTTATTCTTTGATTTTATTCAGTCATTGGTGTAGCATAATATTGTTTTTAATATTGTTTTTAATATCGTTTTTAATATTGTTTTTAATATTGTTTTTAACATGGCTGTGCAGCACTTTGGAAACATTCTTGTTGTGTAAATGTGCTATATAAATAAAGTGGATTGGATTGGATTGGAGTGACTTATACTCCGAAAAATACGGTACACACAGTTTGAACAGTAATACCGTGTCTGAATGTAGGAAAATAAAACACTCTACCTAAATAATAATCATATAAAATTGCACATTTCCTTGCAAATAGGAACACAGGGTTGGTCTTAATTTTTTTTAGTTAAGTCATATACAAAAAGTAAACATGGTAGGCTAGTCTCCAGGCTACTTATCAAGTACCTTATGTAAAAAAATACATTGCTTTTACTGTAAAATGCTGGTGACTGAGCTGCCAGTTTTAAAAGAAAAATGTAAATATTCTTTTATGCAGCTTATGTTAAAAAAAAAATATTGCTTTTACTGTAAAATTCTGGTGACTGAGCTGCCAGTTTTAAAAGAAAAATGTAAAAAATGTTTGCAGCTTATTTAAAAAAAAAACATTGTTAATATATATATACAGTATATATATAAATATATATATATATATATATATATATATATATATATATATATATATATATATATATATATATATATATATATATATATATATATATATGAAAACGAGTTTGGCACCACTGATCTATAGCCATATGATATTTAAAACTTCCCTTAACATGCTTCATTCTTTCTTTTAGAATTATGCGTGCATACCTACACACATTAAATATCTGCAGCTATTTCTATCCCCCAGTTTTGGACATGAATGTAGATGTTTTCAGTATTAGGAAGTATTACCACAGATTAATCCATGCTTCAGGCTAAGATGTGGAAAACAGGCTGTCCTGTGCCTTGTTTAACTAGTAATATGTGTTGCTTGTCATTTCCTCACTTTCATTAGCTTTGGGACCTGCGGCGGATAATGAACCCACATATACTCCATTCCCATTTGCATTTTAATATATATGTGAGGCGTGAGTGTTGGTTTGTCAACAATAGCCTTACTACGTTTTCCATATTTGGTGGCCATGTCCACTAATAATATTGAACATGCAGGGCAGAAAACATTTGCCATGAGAGCTTTTCCATTCACATTTTTTTGAGGATACGGTAAATTAGATTTGTGTAATATTGCATCAACATGTACATTTATGCACTTAAAATAAACTATTTATTCACCTTCTTGTTTTATGAGAAAATAAGTGTATACTAGGGTTGTACGGTATACCGGTATTAGTATAGTACCGCAATACTAATGAATCATGTTCGGTACTATACCGCCTCTGAAAAGTACCGGTCCACTGTAATGATACCAAGTACAGGATTGTATCTAGTCGATACTACTATGATTACGTTGATGTTTTTTGGCATCACAGCATCTTTTTTCGTTTTTAAAAACAATTATATTATGTTTATAAACTCAGGAAATATGTCCCTGGACACATGATGACTTTGAATATGACCAAAATATGATCCTGTAACAAATTGGTATCGGATTGATACCCAAATTTGTGGTGTCAACCAAAACTAATGTAAAGTATAGAACAACAGAAGAATACGTGATTATTGCATTTTAACAGAAGTGTAGATAGAACATGTTAAAAGAGAAAGTAAGCAGATATTAACATTAAATGAACAAGTAGATGAACAATTCATTTGCTACTACTTGTCATTAAAAATTTTGACAAAATAATAGAATGGAAAATGACACAAAATGTTACTGCATACGTCAGCAGCTAAATTAGGAACCTTTGTTTGCTTACTTACTAACAAAAGACAAGTTGTCTTGTATGTTCACTATTTTATTTAAGGACACAATTGCAATAAGAAACATATGTTTAATGTACTCTAAGATTTTTGGTTAAAATAAAGCCAATAATGCAATTTTTTGTGATCCCCTTTAATTAGAAAAGTACTGAAATGTATCGAAATGATTTTGGTACCGGTACCAACATATTGGTATCCGGACAACACTAGCATGTACAATAGTAGACGTTAATGTTTCACTGACGTATATTGTCAGTTATCAATGCTGGATGTATTATAAATGGTACAGCTCATAAAATATCAGACTTATTTAGATAAATTAACAATAACATATGAGCTGTAATCTAATACATTTTCATTCAGTCACAATTAAATATTTCTTTGACATTTTTTTTTTTATTAGTTTTGTTAGTAGATTAAAAATTATACTATTTTTACAGTAAATTATAATTTTTGTTACATTCTTTAAGGTTTTTCTTGGCTCGACTGTGTCGACGTTAATAGGAGGAATGCATGTATAAACCATCATTTTGCAAGCCAGATAAACAGAGATGTTTGTGGCAATAGATTGTTGAAAAAAAAAGAAGAAAAAAACAACGATAAAAACATACCAGTGTGCTCCAGAGACTTTCCAGATAAAACACCCAGCAGCACAGGACTGATCGATACCAGTCACACCATTAACCTCAGTGGCAGCTGAGATTTGTGATTGGCAGTCGGATCCATAATCTCTGACTGATGAGTTGGGAATTGGACTCAGTTTCATGTATTTTATAAAAAAATAAATACAAAAATAACAAACATTGATGCATTTACTGTACATTGTTATTCTTGTAGTAAAAAAGGAGGTGTGGTAACCACCGCATCACCATCAATATTGTGTATTTCATAAAGCAGCTACCGTAAACCTACTTTGGCATTAACAAAACATTATTTGGTGACACTTTAGTATGGGGAACATATTGTAAGTAACAAAGACTACATTTAGAGTTATTTGGACACTAGGGGAACATATTGTAAGTAACAAAGACTCAAGGGTTAGGATTAGGGTTAGGGTTATTGTAGTTTTGTGTTTTAATATGTGTGAACAGACCATATTAATTAAGTGGTATTAACAGGAACAATCATATACAACAACTTCCTTACTTAGTACTAATAAGCAAACATTCTGAGGTTATTGAGGGAAGACTCTTAGTTAATGGCTTACTGGTTGTATAATAAGGCCATGCAGAATAAGGCATTAATAAGTACTTAATAATGACTAATTAAGAGCCAATATGTTACTAAATTGCATGTTAATAAGCAACTAATTAATGGTGAATATGTTCCCCGTACTAAAGTATTACCGATTATTTGTTACTATCTGTAAGCTGTGAAAAAGAAATATTTGGTAAATTATATTTATCTGTATTTCTTGTTATCAGTTAATGGTATAATACAGTCTCCCTTCTTATGAAAAATGTCTCTCAATCAATGAACGTTTATTTATTTAGTCCTTGATCACAAGTGTCTCATACGGCTGCACAAGCCACAACGACAAGAAAAAAACTCAACCCAATGGGATGCAATGAGAAACCTTGGACGGGACCGCAGATGTGGGGCCCCCTTCCCGGGCGACCGGTGCAATGGACGTTGAGTGGATCTAGTTAATAGTGTGAGAGTTCAGTCCATAGTGGATCTAACATAATAGTGAGAGTCCAGTCCATAGTGGGGCCAGCAGGAGATTATCTTGAGTAGAGACAAGTCAGCAGCGCAGAGACGTCCCTAACTGATGCACAAATGAGTGGTCCACCCTGGGTCCCGACTTTGAACAGCTAGCGCGTCATCTGTGGTCACCTAATAACCTCTCCCCGCAGGAGAGAGGGGCAGAGCAGAAAAGAGACGGCAGATCAACTGGTCTAAAAGGGGGCTCTGGGAATCACTAATAAGCTGGAGTTCTTAGAACGCAGATTTCTTGCAGGGACATATGATACAATACAATCAGCAAGATAGGATGGAGCTAGACCGTGTAGTATTTTATACGTAAGTAGTAAAACCTTAAAGTCACATCTTAAGTGCACAGGAAGCCAGTGCAAGTGAGCTAGTATAGGCGTAATATGATCAAACTCTCTTGTTCTTGTCAAAAGTCTAGCAGCCGCATTTTGTACCAACTGTAGTCTTTTAATGCTAGACATAGGGAGACACGAAAATAACATGTTCCAGTAATCGAGACGAGATGTAACGAACGCAAGAATAATGATCTCAGGGTCGCTGGTGGACAAAATGGAACAAATTTTAGCGATATTACAGAGATGAAAGAAGGCTGTTTTAGTAACACTCTTAATGTGTGACTCAGACGAGAGAGTTGGGTCAAAGATAATACCCAGATTCTTTACCGAGTCACCTTGTGTAATTGTTTGGTTGTCAAATGTTAAGGTTTGTTCCGACAGTTGGATGTTCCCCTTTGTTTGTTCATCAATGAAAGCAACGCATAATAATAACAATAATCAATTATTAATTGCTTGCATAGTCAAAATTATCTTTAAAAAATACCCAAATATTTTCACACAAATACAATTTTTATTTCCTTGTTTTCCCTTTTTTATTTAACCGGGTAAAAAAAACTAATTGAGATTAAAATCTAATTTGCAAGATTGACCTGGCCAAGATGGCAGGAAAAACAGGTTTCATGAGTAAATAGAACAACAACAAAAAACAGGAGCTGTGACCCACTATAGTTAAAAGTACAAAATACTGACAAAATATACATTAAAAAAAAGCAATTGGTAAAAAATACAATGTTTTAAAAAAAACTGTTGAAAAAACAAGTTAAAAAACAATTGCAGTGCCGTATAAAAACAGCTTCTCCATCCTTTAAAATGGTCTGACATTCCCCCAAAGTGATCAGTTCAGGTCGTCTCAGTTCCTTTTGTATTTAATTCCATGACCATGAAGCAGCACATCTAAAGGCTTTTTGTACTGAGACATGTGTTGGCTCGAGGAACCAACACGCCAAGGATGTCCTTAAACTGTAGCGACTAGAGTCTCTACACATAATTAAAACAACCTAAAAAAAGGGGGAACCAGACTAAGAAGTGATTTTTATATAAAAACCGTCCTTTGAGAAAATCTGCAGACTGACAAAAGATAGGCAGTTTGCTTTTGCAAAATAAAGTGCAATGGTGGACAAGGTTGCTTCAACCAGTAATAAAACGTATGGCACAGTGATATACAGTATCCAGTTTTTCAAATAAGTGTTGAGTGCATTCATAAAAAGCAAGAGTCCATAATCTAGGAAAGGCATAAAAGTGGTCAGAATCAATCTTAAAAACAGCATTTGGTTCTAAAGAAACAGGTTTTTTTATGTGTGATTTTAAAAGTCAAGTTCTCATCAATAACAATCCTAAAGTACTTACTGTATATGTCATAACCATTTCAAGTTCAACTTTATGAGCAGTTGATATTTTTGGAATGTTCAAAGGCAATGGTTCGCCATTTGGAAATAACATCATCCTTAGATGTCTCTGTATTTAGCACTAGTCTCAGCTGAGTCAGCTGGGACTGAACAACATCAAAAGCAGACTCCAGGAGCTCAAAGGTGTGCGCTACAGCAGGGGATGAACAATAAATGACCGTGTCTTTTGCATTAGGTAGGTAGGTAGGTCTTTATTGTCATTACACAAGTACAACAAAACTTTGTTTTCAGCACAAACCCAATCAAGATTAGACAAACAAACAGTGTACAGGGTTACAAAACAGGAACGCTGATGGGTCGCCACAAGGCGCCCCGTAAAAGATGGGAAAAAGGTAAACGCTGGGAGAGGATGAGTGAAAAAAATACAATCTAGACTGGGCTCCTAAGGGGGCTCAGTCTGGAGTGGGAACAAATCTCCATAGCAAAGCACATAAATATATTACAACATACATCTCAAGACTTGCAACATTAAAAGGCATTAAACAATGGAATGCAGCATCCGACATATTATTCATTATTAGAGAGATTATTTGCGTAGATGGAAAAAAAACAACGAACCTAATATGGATGGCAGAGCACAAACCAGGAGTGAAGTCGTGCAAATTGTCTGTTGACTTTCGAAACAGGATTGTCTGGAGCGCTCATCTGGGGAAAGGTACAGAACAATATCTGCTGCCTCTAAGTTCCCAATGAGCACAGTGGCCTTCATCATCTGTAAACGGAAGACGCTTGGAACCACCAGGACTCTATCTAGGGCTGGCAGGCCGTCCAAGCAAAGCAATCAGGGGAGGAGGGGAGTCAGGGAGGTTACCAAGAAGCATTTCTCTGTGGAGAGAGGAGAACCTTCCAGAAGGACATCCATCTCTGCAGCAATCCGCCAATCAGGCCTCTTTGGTGGTGTCACGACGGGGTATTCGCAGCTTACTGCGGGGTCCGTTCTCCCGAAATGCAGACGGACCACTCCGGACATGGCATGCAGGTTGGAACATGATTTATTCCTCAAAATATCAAAGTAGTACAAAAAACGGAAAACAAGTCGCACTCGAAGCTAATGCTACTATTTAGCATGGACTACGGACACGCAATCACGTAACTTTGGCATGAAACAAACAACTTACACTACCGTTCAAAAGTTTGGGGTCACATTGAAATGTCCTTATTTTTGAAGGAAAAGCACTGTACTTTTCAATGAAGATAACTTTAAACTAGTCTTAACTTTAAAGAAATACACTCTATACATTGCTAATGTGGTAAATGACTATTCTAGCTGCAAATGTCTAGTTTTTGGTGCAATATCTACATAGGTGCATAGAGGCCCATTTCCAGCAACTATCACTCCAGTGTTCTAATGGTACAATGTGTTTGCTCATTGGCTCAGAAGGCTAATTGATGATTAGAAAACCCTTGTGCAATCATGTTCACACATCTGAAAACAGTTCAGCTCATTACAGAAGCTACAAAACTGACCTTCCTTTGAGCAGATTGAGTTTCTGGAGCATCACATTTGTGGGGTCAATTAAACGCTCAAAACGGCCAGAAAAAGAGAACTTTCATCTGAAACTTGACAGTCCATTCTTGTTCTTAAAAATGAAGGCTATTCCACAAAATTGTTTGGGTGACCCCAAACTTTTGAACGGTAGTGTACGTAGCGGGTTGCATGAAGCAAACAATGACGCCAGGCCGACTGACCGGCAAAGGCAGGCTTAAATAATGCCTCTGATTAGTGCTCGGGAAGCAGGTGAGCGGGCAAACACTAATCAGAGACAGGTGGAAATAATAAGTAACCATGGTAACTAAAACAAACAAGGGTGCACAAAAACAGGAACATGTGGAGTCCAAAACTAACAGAACAAAACAAAACATGATCCGGACCATGGATCATGACAGGTGGAGTGGGCAGACGGACGTAAGCCGCATGAGGAAAACTATTCTCTGATCTGATGAGACAAAGACTGAATTCTTTGGCATGAATGCCAGGCGTAATGTTTGGAGGAAGCCAGGCACAGTTCATCACCGGGCCAATACCATCCCTACCGTGAAGCATGGTGGTGACAGCATCATGTTGTGGGGATGTTTTTCAGCAACAGGAACCGGGAGATGAGTCAAAATAGAGGGACATATGAATGCAGCAATGTACAGAGACATCCTGGATGAAAACCAATGCGTCCTATCCAACCTTGTGACAGTTTGACCTTAAAGGCCTACTGAAACCCACTACTACCGACCACGCAGTCTGATAGTTTATATATCAATGATAAAATCTTAACATTGCAACACATGCCAATACGGCCGGGTTAACTTATAAAGTGCAATTTTAAATTTCCCGCTAAACTTCCGGTTGAAAAACTCCTTTGGATATGACTTATGCGCGTGACGTCACAAAATCCACGGAAGTGGTTGGACCCCATCGGACCCGATACAAAAACCTCTTGTTTTCTTCGACAAAATTCCACAGTATTCTGGACATCTGTGTTGGTGAATCTTTTGCAATTTGTTTAATGAACAATGGAGGCTGCAAAGAAGAACGTTGTACCTGTGGGATCGATCGGTGTATTAGCGGCTAAGTACAATACTTACAGCAACACAACAAGGACTACTTACTTAGCAGACGCCTAGCCGCCAAACCCACGGATGAAGTCCTTCGTCGCGCCGTCGATCGCTGGAACGCAGGTGAGCACGGCTGTTGATGGGAAGATGAGGGCTGGCTGGCGTAGGTGGAGCGCTAATGTTTTTATCATAGTTCTGTGAGGTCCGGTTGCTAAGTTACTAAATTAGCCTTAGCGTCGTTAGCAACAGCATTGTTAAGCCTTACCAGGCTGAGAATTTTTAACCGTGTAGTTACATGTACATGGTTTAATAGTATTGTTGATCTTCTGTCTATCCTTCCAGTCAGGGATTTATTTATTTTGTTTCTATCTGCATTTGAGACAGATGCTATCACGTTAGCTCATGCTACAGAAGTTCGTCGATGATGGGTGTCCTTCGTCGCGCCGTCGATCGCTGGAATGCAGGTGAGCATGGCTGTTGATGTAACCGAGTAGTTACATGTACATGGTTTAATAGTATTGTTGATCTTCTGTCTATCCTTCCAGTCAGGGGTTTATTTATTTTGTTTCTATCTTCATTTGAGAACGATGCTATCACGTTAGCTCAGTAGCTAAGTGTGTCACCGATGTATTGTTGTGGAGATAAAAGTCACTTTAAATGTCCATTTCGCGTGCTCGACTCTCATTTTCAAGAGGATATGGTATCCGAGGTGGTTTAAAATACAAATCCGTGATCCACAGTAGAAAAAGGAGAGAGTGTGGAATCCAATGAGCCAGCTTGTACCTAAGTTACGGTCAGAGCGAAAAAAGATACGTCCATCACTGCCTCTCTAGTCCTTCACTGTAACGTTCCTCATCTACGAATCTTTCATCCTCGCTCAAATTAATGGGGTAATTGTCGCTTTGTCGCTCCGAATCTCTCTCGCTCCATTGTAAACAAAGGAAAATTGTGAGGAATATTACCTCCTGTGACGTCACGCTACTTCCGGTACAGGCAAGGCTTTTTTTATCAGCGAGCAAAAGTTGCGAACTTTATCGTCGATTTTCTCTCCTAAATACTTTCAGCAAAAATATGGCAATATCGCAAAATGATCAAGTATGACACATATAATGGATCTGCTATTCCCGTTTAAATAAAAAAAAAATCATTTCAGTAGGCCTTTAAACTTCCTTACAAACCGTACACATTTGTAAGGAAGCTCAACATGGACAAACAACAAACATTCAATCTTTTTTTAGTCAGTAAAAAGCATGCACTCAAACAAAATATAACCTCTCACTCACCATGGCTCTGAACGGGTGGCTAAAAGAGTCAGGGTGGGGCTGAGGGCTTTATATAGGTGAACACACCTGCCTTGACTGATTAGGCCTAATTTGGTGCGGAACCATGGTTCTCAAAAGCTGGGTGTTACAGAAGGACACTGGACATTTAAAAGTTATGTTATCCAAGCCTGAATAGACTGCATACAATAATGACTGATCTACACATGCAAAAGTACTATGTGAATACTTTTAGACATGTGATGGTTATTTATGGTGTATTTTACAAAAGAACGGTATTCTTATTCCCGCCGTCAAATTGGTCCCAGCTAGTGGGAGGGGCTATGGGCTTTTTAAATTGGGAAATGCCATTTTTCTGACAGTCTGCTCTCTGTCACTGCCAGAGGATGTTCTCTGTCCTGAGCAGGAGCTCAGATCTCCATGCATCAAACATCTACTGACGTGATTATTTTGATGATGAGATTATGTTGTGTTGTAACGGGTCAAATGAGTTTTGTTGATTGCTAATTGATTTTGCAAAATCTGTTTTGATTATTTAATTATTCACTTTGACGTTTTTGATTATTGACCTTTGATTGTGAATACATGTATTTTGTTATAATGGATGATTTACCTTTTGATTATTTGATTATTTTCAATATGCTTATTTTGATGAATTATTTAGGCTAGAGATGTCTGATAACTCTTAATTACAGATTCCGATATCAACCGATACCGATATATACAGTCGTGGAATTAACACATTATTATGCCTAATTTTGTTGTGATGACCCGCTGGATGCATTGAACAATGTAACAAGGTTTTCCAAAATAAATCAATTCAAGTTATGGAAAAAATGCCAACATGGCACTGCCATATTTATTATTGAAGTCACAAAGTGCATTATGTTGTTTAACATGCCTCAAAACAGCAGCTTGGAATTTGAGACATGCGGGGTGGGTGGGGTTGGGGGGAAGGGGTGTATATTGTAGCGTCCCGGAAGAGTTAGTGCTGCAATGGGTTCTGGGTATTTGTTCTGTTGTGTTTATGTTGTGTTACGGTGCGGATGTTCTCCCAAAATGTGTTTGTCATTCTTGTTTGGTGTGGGTTCACAGTGTGGCGAATATTTGTAACAGTGTTAAAGTTGTTTATACGGCAACCCTCAGTGTGACCTGTATGGCTGTTGAACAAGTATGTGTGGCATTCACTTGTGTGTGTGAAAAGCCGTAGATATTATGTGACTGGGCCGGCACGCAAAGGTTTATTGGCGCTCTGTACATTTCTCTACGTCCGTGTACCACTCGGTACAGCGGTGTTTTAAAAAGTCATACATTCTACTTTTTGAAACAGATACCAATAATTTCTGATATCACATTTTAAAGCATTTATCGGCCGATAATATCGGCAGTCCAATATTATCGGACATCTCTAATTTAGGCCTATTTATCGCATACAACTTTAAGATTGATTTAGAATGAAAATGTACTATATATAATATACTATACTAATATTGCCTCTATTTATTACTGTTGCAGATTTCGGATGCTTTGTTTCCTCTTGTTGTTGTTCACCTCTTGACACTCTGGGTTGTAAATACATGTTTGTAAACTGTTACCAACTGCGTGCCTTGGTTTGAAAGTCTGGTTTGCAAAGGTTACATTACCTTCACCCGAGGCGGGGTGTGAAAAAACCTGATGGAGCTTGAGAGGTGCTTCAAAGAGGAATGGGCATGGAGGAATGGGTGAAACTACCCAAAGATAGGTGTGCCAAGTTCGTGGCATTGTATTAAAAACGACTAGAGGCTGTAATTGCTGCCAAAGGTGCATCAACAAAGTAGTTAGCAAAGGCTGTGAATACTTATGTACAAGTGATGTATTTGTTTTTAAAAATTTTTAATACGTTTGCAATAAATTCGAGAAAAAAACAACAACACGTCCTTATGGGGTATTGTGTGTAGAATTTTGAGGATAACATAAGAAAATGTGGGAAAAGTGAAGCGCTGTGAATACTTTCCGGATGCATTGTATTTGCTGAAAACCTGCTAAGAATATACAGTAGTATGAAGGTGCAGAGGCATCCAAAACTTTGAGGCTTTGGCATTGTCTAACAGAAAATATGAAATTAATTATATGTCGTCTTTATTCACCCCTATACTTTTATTCACCCCTATACAATATCCTACCCTACCCTACTGTGCAATATTACCCTTCGAGTGCAATACATACGACACTGATTGTTATTTATTACTCCGCTACTCTTGTCTTGTTCTGTATATTGTACAGTATTTTGTATTTGTATAGTGTTTTGTATATTGTACAGGATTGCTTTTTATTTTTATTGGATAGTAGTCTGTTTATTTAAATTCTTAGTTTTTTTTCTTTATTATGGGTCCCATTTTTATAGTCTCTGGTGTGACTCGGCCGGGGTTTGAACTCACAACCTACCGATATAACTGACATTTAGCATATTTTCAGTTACTCAGAAGGAGGCTCCCTGCAAAAACTAATTGTCACCCTTGCTGTCAACCGTATTTCCTCGCTACTGTGTGCAGAACACTTTTGTTTTTGTTAGTGGTGCCGGGTAAGTGACACAGTCACTGAATGCTAACTGGGCGTTTGGAATAGTTTGTTTTGTGAGGCATACAGGGAGAGACGTATTGCCCTAATTTAGGGGAAATGGAGCTAATCTGATCTGGATGAGAAGATGCACAATTGAGGTTTGGCATCAGTGTGCGCTTAAAACGGAAACTTAAATAAAGGGCAAGTTCATTCTAATTGCAGGGTGGCAGACAATGAGACAGAAATGTCACATTAGCAATGGCTATAATGGGCTGATTGTATGTGGACAGTTGAGCCAAGATGATGTTCTGACCTTCTATCAGAAATAACATTTTTCTTGCACTGTTTGTTTTAATCTCAAAGTCAATTTGATGAAAATTCGTAGTTGTATTTTTCGCTTAGGCCTGCTAACTACCGTACATTCCGGACTAAGAGCCACTTAGCCACTTTTTTTTCCCTACGCTTTCAACCCTGTTGTCATGTCTGTGTGATCATGTTTTGTTTTAGTCATGTTCGGTTTTGTTTTTGGACTCTTTGTGCACTTTTGTTTGTTTTGTCACCATAGCCACCCATTAGTTTTAACCTGTCATGTCACACACCTGTTTCACGTCTTGAGTCACGCACCTGTTTTCACTGATCATGTCACTGCTATTTAAGCCTCTCTGTTTCTGTTGTTTGTCCTGGTGACATAATCCTTTCATACCATGATCCTTCTGACACCCCTGCTACCTCTGTTTGTCTTCATGCTTCCATAGTTCCATGCCAAGTAAGTTTGTGTTTATTGTTCATAATTTCTGCCTTTGTGCAAGTTGTGTTTCATTAGTCTAGTTTGTTCTCCGCCATCGTGCGCGCCTTTTGTTTGCTTCCTTTTTTGTAGTCTGTTAGTGTTTAAAATAAAAGATGTACTTACATTCACGCCTTGCCCGCGCCAACTTTCCTTTGCATTCCGGGAAAACAAACCCCAAAGTCCACGTATTGACACCTGTAGTTTATTTTTTTTTAAAAGGTGCGGCCAATTTTGGATTTTTCTTCGCTGACGGCCATAATAGAAATAGTTATTTTTTTTTTTTTTAAATACACTGAAAAGGTGTGTTATTGTTTGAGCTATGGCGCCATCTTTTTGATGAGTTTTCTCACTGCACGTGCTGCATTGCCCTTCTGTTTAGACCTTTAAACCGGAAGTACAAGTGCCGTTCCGTCTTCTAATAGTCTATAGCGTTTCTACTCGTAGGGATTCTTCATTCATCACTACAAGCAACGTTTATAAGTTTTACAATATAACTAAAACTACTCATACTTACTAAACCGTCCCATGTGTGATGTTTGTGAAAATGTTTTCATATATATTTGTACGTGCTATCATAATGAAATTAAGCTAGCATTAGCTAATATGCTAACACATTTACAAGTGTCTGTTAGTATTATTAACTTACAATGGCATTCTTATTGTATTTTCTCAGTTTAATAAATTCACCGAAACGAAACTGTGGCATTCTTGAGTCTTTTTAGCTGATTGGGTCCATGATGATGACTTCTGTTTTTAGTTTGCTCAGCTTTGAGACCTGTACCTTTTTATATGTATATATATTTAAAAAAAATAAAAAATAAAAAAAAGTTGCGGCTAATTTTGGATTTTTCTTTGCTGACGGCCATAATACAAATAGTTAAAAATAAAATAAAAAAAACACTGAAAAGGTGTGTTATTGTTTGACCTATGGCACCATCTTTACATCGTACATATTCTTCATTCATCACTACAAGCAACGTTTACAATATAACTAAAACTACTCATACTTACGATGTAATGTCTGTGGAAGTGTTTTCATGCACATTTGTACGTGCTATCGTAATGTAATGAAGCTGGCATTAGCTAATATGCTAACACGTTTACAAGTGTCTGTTAGTATTGTTTCAGTTTCAATAAATTCAACGAAACATCACCGTGGAGTTTTTGAGTCTTTTTAGCTGATTGGGTCCGTGATGATGACTTCTGTTTTTAGTTTGCTCAGCTTTGAGCCCTGTACCTTATAAATTTTTTTTAAAAAAGGTGCGGCTAATTTTGGATTTTTCTTTGCTGATGGCCATAATACAAATAGTTACAACATTTAAAAAAAGACACTGAAACGGTGTGTTATTGTTTGACCTATGGCACCATCTTTTCGAAGGGTTCGCTCACTGCACATGCTGCATTGCCCTTCTGTTTAGAGTTTTAAACCGGAAGTACAAGTGCCGTCCCATCTTGTAATAGTCCATAGTGTTTCTACTCGTACATATTCTTCATTCATCACTACACGCAACGTTTACAATATAACTAAAACTACTCATACTCACGATGTAATGTCTGTGGAACTGTTTTCATGCACATTTGTATGTGCTATCGTAATGTAATAAAGCTGGCATTAGCTAATATGCTAACACATTTACAAGTGTCTGTTAGTATTGTTTCAGTTTCATCAATTCACCGAAACATCACCGTGGAGTTTCTGAGACTGTTTAGCTGATTGGGTCCATGATAATGACTTCTGTTTTGTTTGCTCAGCCGTTTTACCGTGTTACAAACACCGTTTGAAAACAATTAAAGTATGTAAATACACATTTACAAAATCTTACTGTGTAAATAACTAATTTCACAACGTATGTATGTTTGGCGTATTGTCCGGTCCTGCATATGGACAAATACTTTTTTTTCTTCTGAAATTTAGTGGGGGAAGCTCTATAGTCCGAAATGTTTTTTATATCTGCTGTGAAGTATCTAGACAAAACTATTTGACTTTGGTTTCCCTAATTGCAACTTAGCAAATAAGGATGGACCTTCCCCCCAGTTATGCAGATGATCATGTTAGCGTTGTAATATTTCAATTATGGCACCCTTATTCAAACCTTGTTGTCTGTAATTCAATAATGCATCCCAAGGTTCTAAGTCGGTACATAATGGGTAGCTCGCTTGCCATGTCGGCGCTGTGAGGGATGTGATCTCTCACCATAACAACTCTCACTCACCTCAAATAATGCAGTTTAATCCGGAGTCCACCGCTGAGGCACTGACATGCCCCATAGAGAATCAGCATGTGTTGGACAATTGTCACTCACCGGCAACCTTGACAGGCACTTCACCCCTCAGTGATGGCGGAAACCCCGCCTGCTTAAGCAGCCATTGCACCACCTGATTGGTAATCACGACGTGGAGTGGAGTGTAAATTCCTCAGACTGCTGCTGGTTAAGATAGAGGAATGTAGTTATTAAGTGACCTTGGCGAGGGCACTGGAAAAAGGGGGGTAGGCTCGGCAGATCCAGGATGAAGGGGTTATCATTGGCAGTGTAATGACACATTGTCATGCAAATGATATACTACAATCATTCCAGCCAACTGTTTATTCTTGGAAGGAATGTATGCGTTTACAGTACCTCAATCATTAACAAAGACAACCTTTATTTGTCCTTGTTAAGATGAATAAAGTAACAATAAAGACTGCGAAATTGTCTTGTGGAGACCCACTGACGAGTTGAGTTTTAATTTATTTGGAACATGCATGCAATCAACATGATACATCACAATTTCCGGTTGCTCTATTCCAGTGTTGAATGTATTTACACTACCGTTCAGAAGTTTGGGGTCACCCAAACAATTTTGTGGAATAGCCTTCATTTCTAAGAACAAGAATAGACTGTCGAGTTTCAGAAGAAAGTTCTCTTTTTCTGGCCATTTTGAGCGTTTAATTGACCCCACAAATGTGATGCTCCAGAAACTCAATCTGCTCAAAGAAAGGTCAGTTTTGTAGCTTCTGTAATGACCTAAACTGTTTTCAGATGTGTGAACATGATTGCACAAGGGTTTTCAAATCTTCAATTAGCCTTCTGAGCCAATGAGCAAACACATTGTACAATTAGAACACTGGAGTGATAGTTGCTGGAAATGGGCCTCTATACACCTATGTAGATATTGCACCAAAAACCAGACATTTGCAGCTTGAATAGTCATTTACCACATTAGCAATGTATAGAGTGTATTTCTTTAAAGTTAAGACTAGTTTAAAGTTATCTTCATTGAAAAGTACAGTGCTTTTCCTTCAAAAATAAAGACATGTCAATGTGACCCCAAACTTTTGAACGGTAGTGTATTCCGGCAGACCGACATATATAGCAACACTTCATCACTCTTTGTAATTTGACAGACATGCAACGGCACCCACCGAAAAGGGATAAGGGAAAAAAGCAAGAATGCTTATCCATGTCCTGCCCCTAATTTACAATACATTGTTATGCTGGTTATATATGTTGGGTATAGTCCAAGTTTCAACAGCAGATTTGATGGATACATGAACATTTCAGAACAAGTATAACATATGATAATGGATGATAATGAACATTTTTTAATTTATTTATTTTTTTGTCAATAGCATTGAGCGACCATGAGATTAACTCCGTATTGCCTGGGTATCTTTCGTCTTCTGAAGCCTTGTCTGGTGTGTTATGTCCCTTATTTCACAGTGAGTTCTTTTGCACCTGTGTCCCACAGTTGAGATAGTCCAAACAACTAGTCATGTTTTTGATAGTTTCCCAACACATTTTTTACTGCAAAGTTGAACACTCTTAGGCTAGAAGACAGTTTAATTTCTCCGCTCACATTGTCCCACATTTTCATCCCCGCTATAAATAACATTTGAGCCTTGAATGTGGAATTTATCATCTTATGTTTGAATTTCAGGACACCCTTGAGGTCATGTGGACCAACCAGGTCCTGCTCAACACCGACATCTATTTAATAATACCACCTTAACATTTGACAACCAAACAATTAAACAAGGCGACTCGGTAAAGAATCTGGGTATTATCTTCGACCCAACTCTCTCGTTTGAGTCACACATTAAGAGTGTTACTGAAACGGCCTTCTTTCATCTCCGTAATATCGCTAAAATTCGTTCCATTTTGTCCACAAGCGATGCTGAGATCATTATCCATGCGTTCGTTACATCTCGTCTCGATTACTGTAACGTTTTATTTTCGGGCCTCCCTATGTCTAGCATTAAAAGATTACAGATGGTACAAAATGCGGCTGCTAGACTTTTGACAAAAACAAGAAAGTTTGATCATATTACGCCTATACTGGCTCACCTGCACTGGCTTCCTGTGCACCTAAGATGCGACTTTAAGGTTTTACTACTTACGTATAAAATACTACACGGTCAAGCTCCTGCCTATCTTGCCGATTGTATTGTACCATATGTCCCGGCAAGAAATCTGCGTTCAAAGAACTCCAGCTTATTAGTGATTCCCAGAGCCCAAAAAAAGTCTGCGGGCTATAGAGCGTTTTCTATTCGGGCTCCAATACTATGGAATGCCCTCCCGGTAAAAGTTAGAGATGCTACGTCAGTAGAAGCATTTAGGTCTCATCTTAAAACTCATTTGTATACTCTAGCCTTTAAATAGACTCCCTTTTTAGACCAGTTGATCTGCCGTTTATTTTCTTTTCTTTTCTACTCTGCTCCCAACCCGGGGTGGACCGCTAGCCTGTCCATCGGATGGGGACATCTCTACGCTGCTGACCCGTCTCCGCTCGGGATGGTTCCTGCTGGCCCCACTATGGACTGGACTTTCGCTGATGTGTTGGACTTTCACAATATTATGTCAGACCCACTCGACATCCATTGCTTTCGGTCTCCCCTAGAGGGGGGGGTTACCCACATATGCGTTCCTCTCCAAGGTTTCTCATAGTCATTCACATTGACGTCCCACTGGGGTGAGTTTTCCTTGCCCGTATGTGGGCTCTGTACCGAGGATGTCGTTGTGGCTTGTACAGCCCTTTGAGACACTTGTGATTTAGGGCTATATAAATAAACATTGATTGATTGATTGATTGATTGATTGATAACTCTGAGTGAAAACAGACTGTGTATTTGCAGGTATAGCCTATTGTGAGGCAATACACATAACTTGAAGGCTACTGTATTGGATTATATCATGTAGTTTAAGAACATTACTTATTATGAACAGCTCATTGGTATGTGGTCTATGTGGGGCATTATGTATAATTATGTGTCCCTGTAGGTGTGCCCCCAAACTTCAGCGCAATACCGTAAATGCGGCAATAAAAGAGCTAAATAAATCGTTCTTAGTGAATTTAGTTTTTCAACCTTTTTTGAGCAAAGGCACATTTTTTTCATTAAAAAAATACGGAGGCACACCACCAGCAGAAAACGTTAAAAAATTAAACTCCACCAGGTTGTCGTGCTTTATTTTGAGTTTGTTGTTTTTTTCCTGTGTAGTGTTTTAGTTCTTGTCTTGCGCTGCTATTTTGGTGGCCTTTCCTGTTTTGTTGGTGTTTTCCTGTAGCAGCTTCATGCCTTCCTTTCAGCGCTACCGCCTGACCTGCTTTCTATTGGCAAACAAGACTATTTCAATTGTGCGGACGCTTTCCTTCTTTGTGGGGTCATTGTTGATTGTCATGTCATGTACGGATGTACTTTGTGGATGCTGTCTCTGCTCCACACGCTGCAAGTCTTTGCTGTCGTCCAGCATTCTGTTTTTGTTTACTTTGTAGCCAGTTCAGTTTTAATTTCGTTTTGCATAGCCATTCCTATGCTTCATTGCCTTTTCCTTTCTGTTTTGTTTATTTTTGGTTTAAGCGTTACATACCTTTTTACCTGCACGCCGTCTCCCGCTGTGCTCTGCATATTGGGATCACGACAAACCGACTTCTACAAAGCAATGAACTACCTGCTGCCACCTACTGATATGGAGTTTTACATGGTTACCCTGCCGAGCTCAATACAGCAGACACTAGACAATGGCACATTATTTGCAGATTACAATTATTGATTTGCTAATAATATTTTTTGGACAAATTAGGTGAAGTTGCATAATTTCCCACGGCACACCAGGCAATATCTCACGGCACACACAGGGGCCCGGCACACTGCTCTATTCAACATGTTCGAAAAGGAGTAGGAAGAAGCAGAGTTTATTTAATCCTACCACTTTTCCTTTACATAGCAGTTGCTAAAACGTTTGTTCACTTTCTGTTCTCAATTTATTCACAATATACTCCATAAGTTATAACAATAAAAATAAATCAATAAATAATAATTAGTGAGTTATATTTCATATGGTGAGATAAGAAAGATTATCTAGAAAATGAATGGAGTTTTAAGTTTGAAGAGTTTCTTGAAGTGGATTATATTAGTACATTGTTTGATTTATTTGCTTAATCCATTCCATAATTTAATTCCACATACTGATATACTGAAGGTCTTAAGTGTTGTACGTGCGTACAAATGTTTTAAATTACATTTTTCTCTAAGGTTATATTTCTCCTCTTTTGTTGAGAAGAATTGTTGTATATTCTTGGGTAGCAGATTATAGTTTGCTTTGTGTATAATTTTAGCTGTTTGCAAATTCACTATGTCGTGGAATTTCAGTATTTCCGATTCAATGAATAAAGGGTTTGTATGTTCTCTATCTCCAACATTGTGTATTATTCTAACTGATCTTTTTTGTAACACCGTTAATGAATGAAGTGTACTTTTGTAGTTATTTCCCCATATTTCTGCACAATAACTCAGATACGGTAACACTAGTGAGCAGTAGATAATATGAAGTGATTTTTGGTCTAGTACACGTTTTGCTTTATTCACTATTGACGTGTTTCTTGCTACTAAATGTTGTATATTTTTACATGAGATTTCCAGTTCATTTTATCATCAACCATTATACCTAGAAATTTGGTTTAATTTACTTCTTTCAATTTCTATTCAGTGTATTTATATTTGTGTTTGACAGTTGCGAAGGTAAAGGGACAAGTTCCACTCCTGCACAGTAATGTAGCAAAGTGTAGGTCGTTGGAAATTGCTTCAACCAGTCCACTCTCGTTTATTACTAAAGCTGTGCAACATCTATTAGATTCATTCACTGTGCATTAGAGTCGGGCGATAGAGCCTAAAATCCATATTGCAATACATACTGGAACCACTTGCGATTCAGATATTCATCACAATATATTCTTTGGCATTTGAATTATATTATAACCATTTTTAAACAGCTTACAGATTGTTCCGCCCTTAGCTGCCGACATACTGTATGATCGCAGGATAGTTATTGTATTTGTGCGATCGTTTCACCCTTTTTAGAATAAATAAAATTCCACAATGTTGGTAATTGGATGGAGTTTGGCAAACAGGACACCCCCTGCACGGTGCCTGATGTTGTCTCGTATCCTTACAGCCAAGTGGGAGCACTGTTCTGCCAGCTGCAGCTTTTTTTCCTGCAGCGCTTTTGTTCATTTAAAGGAGACTCATCTTTTATGACTTACAAACGTTGTTATAAGGTTTATTCATTTTGGCGTGATCCGGGTTTTGCAGTCTGGCTACGTGGTGACGTCAATGCAAGTTAGACATACGTTTTTAGACATTAAGTAAAGCTCAAAGCAAACTTCAGGGTGTGAAGAAATGCAACAAAAAAGGTAGGATAAAGTATAGTTTTTATTTGATCTCGGCATGCACATAATATCACAGACATGTACTGACATAAATTATGCTCAAGTCAGCTTTTTTATGCTGTTGCATATACTGCCACCTCATCGCAATACTGTAATATTGTACATGGTAATTAGGATTTGTTATACACTATTTTGCCAAAAAGTATTTGGCCACCTGCCTTTACTCACATATGAACTTGAAGTGCCATCCCATGGAATTGTCCAACATGTTTTGGTATCCTAGAGAATTCAAAGTTCCTTGCACTGGAACTAAGGGGCCAAGCTCAACTCCCAAAAAACAACCCCACGCCATAATTCCTCCTCCACCAAATTTCCCACTCGGCACAAAGCAGTCTGAAATGTAGCGTTCTCCTGGCAACCTCTAAACCCAGACTCATCCAACATATTGCCAGATGGAAAAGCGTGATTCATCACTCCAGATAACGCGTCTCCACTGCTCTAGAGCGACTTGCTTTACACCACTGCATCCCAAGCTTTGCATTGGACTTGGTGATGTATGGCTTAGATGCAGCTGCTCGGCCATGGAAACCCATTTCATGAAGCTCTGTGCGTACTGTACACAAGCTAATTGGAAGGTCACATGAAGTTTGGAGCTCTGTAGCAACTGACTGTGCAGAAAGTCTTTGCACTATGCTGACCTCTCTGTCAGTTTACGTGGCCTTCCACTTGGTGGCTGACTTGCTGTTGTTCCCAAACTCTTCACTTTCCTTATAATACACTTGACTTTGGAATATTTAGGAGCGAGGGAATTTCACGACTAGATCATTTGGATGGGTGGCCAAATACTTTTGGCAATATAGTGTATATTGTATATATTTTATTAAAATATAATAATATATCAGTATATATTATATACTGTATACATAGTATGTAAATATTACATACACTACCGTTCAAAAGTTTGGGGTCACATTGAAATGTCCTTATTTTTGAAGGAAAAGCACTGTACTTCTCAATGAAGATAACTTTAAACTAGTCTTAACTTTAAAGAAATACACTCTATACATTGCTAATGTGGTAAATGACTATTCTAGCTGCAAATGTCTGGTTTTAGGTGTATAGAGGCCCATTTCCAGAAACTATCACTCCAGTGTTCTAATGGTACAATGTGTTTGCTCATTGGCTCAGAAGGCTAATTGATGATTAGAAAACCCTTGTGCAATCATGTTCACACATCTGAAAACAGTTTAGCTCGTTACAGAAGCTACAAAACTGACCTTCCTTTGAGCAGATTGAGTTTCTGGAGCATCACATTTGTGGGGTCAATTAAACGCTCAAAATGGCCAGAAAAAGAGAACTTTCATCTGAAACTCGACAGTCTATTCTTGTTCTTAGAAATGAAGACTATTCCACAAAATTGTTTGGGTGACCCCAAACTTTTGAACGGTAGTGTATATGTTATATTTTATATTGCTACTATGGTACATTTTTAGTCTACTTTATACCTGCATTATCCTTTGCATCCTTTGTAACTGAGCTACTGTGTGGAACAATTTCTCTTGTGGATCAATACGTTTTTTGTCCAAGTCTAAGTTTGCAGGTGTACCTAATGTGGTGACCTGGTGAATCTATGTCATTTTTATCAAGTTTATTTTCAACCTGATCTGGAAAAAAATAGCAGTGACGACTTAAAGAAATTCAATAACTAATGATACTTTTGGTAACGCCTCCACAATCAAACATCTTGCAGACAGACTAAAAAAAACTGCCTATGAAAGTGATGCAAAATTTACACCAACTCGTATCCAATACATATTATGTTGACCAGCAGGGAGTGTATCAAATGGAGAGTGAAATCATCATAGGTCCCCTTTCAAGGTAAAATTCCAAACTTCACTATACATTGTCGGTATTTATGTTTTACTGTAGCAGATATTATAGATATGATCATTTCAAGCTTCTGGTTTGACATTTTTATTTCCCATCTGGCAACCCACGGTCCACAATATATTGCCGAAAAAAAACCTAAAAAAATGTGAGCAAAAAGACACAATGTGATGACAAAAAGCTGATATTTTATTACTAAAAACTAATAAAACAATGTGTCTTTTATAACATAAAGTTGACAATGAGTTTGACATATAATGTCTGTTTGTAGCAATTTTGTTTTATAAAATAAAAACAATTTCCCCACATACTCAGACTTTCAAATGTCGTATCAACATTTCAGCTTTTAATATTACACTATATATGTCTTTTTTGCTTACATTTTTAGTGGGTTTTTTTTGTTTGTTTTTTTCAGAATACATGTTGCGGTCCTACAAAACTCAAGCCGGGGGCTGCACTTTAGACACCCCGGCCGTACACAAACCTGCAGTAGGTGTCACTAAGGAGCTGCCCTTATTTTATTTCCCTTTATAATCAGATATTTACGTCATTACTTTTTTCATCAGATCAATCACACTTTTGAATTGATTCATCATAAGTAGAGTTCTTTACTTGCTTAAAGGCCTACTGAAATGAAATTTTTTTATTTAAACGGGGATAGCAGATCCATTCTATGTGTCATACTTGATCATTTCGCAATATTGCCATATTTTTGCTGAAAGGATTTAGTAGAGAACATTGACGATAAAGTTCGCAACTTTTGGTCGCTGATAAAAAAAGCCTTGCCTGTACCGGAAGTAGCGTGACGTCGCAGGTTGAAAGGCTCCTCACATTTCCCCATTGTTTACACCAGCAGCGAGAGCGATTCAGACCGAGAAAGCGACGATTACCCCATTAATTTGAGCCAGGATGAAAGATTCGTGGATGAGGAACGTGAGAGTGAAGGACTAGAGTGCAGTGCAGGACACATCTTTTTTCGCACTGACCGTAACTTAGGTACAAGGGCTTATTGGATTCCACACTCTCTCCTTTTTCTATTGTGGATCACGGATTTGTATTTTAAACCACCTCGGATACTATATCCTCTTGAAAATGAGAGTCGAGAACGCCAAATGGACATTCACAGTGACTTTTATCTCCACGACAATACATCGGCGAAGCACTTTAGCTACGGAGCTAACGTGATAGCATCGGGCTTAACTGCAGATAGAAACAAAATAAATAAACCCCTGACTGGAAGGATAGACAGAAAATCAACAATAACATTAAACCATGGACCTGTAACTACACGGTTAATGCTTTCCAGCCTGGCAAAGCTTAACAATGCTGTTGCTAACAACGCCATTGAAGCTAACTTAGCAATGGGACCTCACAGAGCTATGCTAAAAACATTAGCTATCCACCTACACCAGCCAGCCCTCATCTGCTCATCAACACCCGGGCTCACCTGCGTTCCAGCGATCGACGGAGCGACGAAGGACTTCACTCGAACATAGATGCGTTCGGCGGCTAGCGTCGGATAGCGCGTCTTCTATTCAAGTCAAAGTCCTCCTGGTTGTGTTGCTGCAGCCGGCCGCTAATACACCGATCCCACCTAAAGCTTTTTTCTTTGCAGTCTTCATTGTGCATTAAACAAATCGCAAAAGATTCACCAACACAGATGTCCAGAATACTGTGTAATTTTGAGATGAAAACCGAGCTTTTTGTATTGGATACAATGTGTCCGCATACTTCCGTTTCAACGATTGACGTCACACGCATACGTCATCATACAAAGACGTTTTCAACCGGAAGTTTAGCTGGAAATTTAAAATTGCACTTTATAAGTTTTTGGCATGTGTTGCAATGTTAAGATTTCATCATTGATATAGAAACTATCATACTGCGTGGTCGGTAGTAGTGGGTTTCAGTAGGCCTTTAATTACTTGCTTTAGGGCAAATTAAACTTTGTCAAAATGTAAAATACAACATGTTGTACTTATATGCACGTCATAATAATGATATCAATATGAAGTGCACACTTAAAACAACTCTGCAAAAATATTGCAATAAGAGTGGCTGGCGACCGGTATGTACCCCGCCTGAAGTTAACTGGGATAGGCTCCAGCTCACCCACGACCCTAATGAGTACACGCGATTAAGAAAATGCATGGATAGATGACTCTGCTTGAACTGCTTTGCTAATAAATTAGTTTAAACCAGTGTTTTTCAACCTTTTTTGAGCCAAGGCACATTTTTTGTATTGGAAAACTCCAGAGGCACACTACCAGCAGAAATCATTAAAAAACTAAATTCAGTTGACAGTAAAAAGTCGTTGTCGCAATTGTTGGATATGACTTTAAACCATAACCAACCATGCATCAATATAGCTCTTGTCTCAAAGTAGTTGTACTGTCACCACCTGTCACATCACGTCATGACTTATTTTGAGTTTGTTGCTGTTTTCCTGTGTGTAGCGTTTTACTTCTTGTCTTGCGCTCCTATTTTGGTGGCTTGTCCTGTTTTGTTGGTGTTTTCCTGTAGCCGTTTCATGTCTTCCTTAAAAGCTATTCCCCGCATCTGCTTTGTTTTAGCAATCAAGAATATTTCAGTTGTTTTTATTCTTCTTTGTGGGGACATTGTTGATTGTCATGTCATGTTCAGATGTACATTGTGGACGCCATCTTTATTCCACAGTAAGTCTTTGCTGTCGTCCAGCATTCTGTTTTTGTTTACTTTGTAGCCAGTTCAGTTTTAGTTTCGTTCTGCATAGCCTTCCTTAAGCTTCAATGCCTTTTCTTAGGGGCACTCACCTTTTGTTTATTTTTGGTTTAAGCATTAGACACCTTTTTACCTGCACACTGCCTCCCGCTGTTTCCAACATCTACAAAGCAATTAGCTACCTGCTGCCACCTACTGATATGGAAGAGTATTACACGGTTACTCTGCCGAGCTCTAGACAGCACCGACACTCAACAACAACACATCATTTGCAGACTAAAATTACCGGTTTGCAAAAAACATTTTTAACCCAAATAGGTGAAATTAATTAATCTCCCACGGCACACCAGACTGTATCTCACGGTACACTAGTGTGCCACGGCACAGTGGTTGAAAAACACTGGTTAAAACTGTCACCATATCAACCACATGTTTTTGACTGAAGCTGTCGCTTGTTGAACGGATAAATTGTGCTCAACCTTCAAACCAGAAAAGAAAAAGTTGTGGACTTGCTGGATTAAAGTACAGTATCTAAGCCGCTCGTGTCTCAACACATCACACAAAATGCTTTGGTATTTGCGTCCCGAGATACTTAAAATGTCGCTCTATTTTTGGCTGGATGTGCTCAAAAGCATGACACCTGCTAATGTTCTTTTACGGTTGACTTCCAGAGACATGCTGTCAAGTTTCGTCACACAAACAGGTGGGTAAGGAACTTTGTGTTTAGGGATTTTCCAACCAGGGTTTTATGCTGCCTATTCTGATACCGATCATCCATAGAATAGATTAGCCGATAGTAATTACATGTATTAACTAGAGATGTCCGATAAATGCTTTAAAATGTAATATCGGAAATTATCGGTATCATTTTTTTTATTATCAGTATCGTTTTTATTTTTTTTATTAAATCAACATAAAAACCACAAGATACACTTACAATTAGTACACTAACCCAAAAAACCTTCCTCTCCCATTTACACTCATTCACACTCATTCACACAAAAGGGTTGTTTCTTTCTGTTATTAATATTCTGGTTCCTACATTATACATCAATATATATCAACACAGTCTGCAAGGAATACAGTCCGTAAGCACACATGATTGTGCGTGCTGCTGGTCCACTAATAGTACTAACCTTTAACAGTTAATTTTACTCATTTTCATTAATTACTAGTTTCTATGTAACTGTTTTTATATTGTTTTACTTTCTTAAATGTTTTTAATTTATTCATCGTATTTTATTTTATTAATTTTTTTAAAAAGGACCTTATCTTCACCATACCTGGTTGTCCAAATTAGGCATAATAATGTGTTAATTCCACGACTGTATATATCGGTATCGGTTGATATCGGTATCAGTAATTAAGAGTTGGACAATATCGGATATCGGCAAAAAGCTATTATCGGACATCCCTAGTATTAACTGTACATTTTTCCTTTATTAATTGTGAGTGCCATTAACAATTCAACAACAACAACACAATATCAAACTACTGTGATTTTTGGGCTAAAGAGTGCACCCACCAAATTTTTGAATAAATAAATATATTTACATATATTAGATGTGCCGGGCCATAAGCCGCAGATTTGTACCGATTTTGTAAATGTTTATTTACATACGCTAATTGTTTCCAAACAGTGCCTGTCACACGGCAGTAAAACGGCTGATCAAATAAAACAGAAGTCATCGTCATGGACCCGCTAGCTGTCTAATCAGCTAAACATAAATTATAAAACTAAAACAATACAAAACAAATGTCATTGTAAGTTAATAATACTAACAAAGTCACTTGCAAATGGGTTAGCATGTTTGCTAATGCTATGACATAAACATATGCATGAAAACACTCCTACAGACGTCTCACACGGGACGGTTTAGTATGTATGAATGGTTTTAGTTATATTGTAAAATGTACAAATGTTGCTCGGAGTGGTGAATGAAGAATCCTTTCGAGCAGAAACGTTCAAAGGTGTGACACAGGAAGTACATTTTCAACCAGCAGCACCTACTGTGAGTGAACTCCTCCAAAAGATGGCGCCATAGCCCAAACAACTTTTTCAGTGTCTCCGTCATAGTAAAAGTATTTGTTGAATACGAATAATTTTTGGCCGCTTGGGAAGAAAAACTCATGAATTAACCGCAACGTTTTATAAGCTGCAGGGTCCAAAGTGTAGGAAAAAAGTGGCTGCTTATAGTCCAGAAAATATTATAGTTCTTTGTTATAGTTTATTCCGTACAATTGTTTGAGCAAAACAAAGTCAATAGAACACATTGACTAAACAAAAGTAAACACTACTATCTACTGCACGGGTGTCAGACATACGGGTTAAACAGGTTTAGATAAGTTTGCTAAGTATAAAAATGAGCTGCAGTTTTTTGATGCAAGAAACCGCTTTCGTAATTCTGTCCGCTAGATGTCGCAATAGCAATTCAAGTGTAACCTATGTCACGCATGACACTCTTTAAATATGACGTGACCATCATCTTTGTAATAGAGTTCCACGCAGCACTCACAATTGGTTGACGGCACAATGTGCACCCTGAACTCCTTTGTAAAATGTCTTTCTACATTTGTTGTGTCTTCTATTTTATTTTATTCTTTAAGCATCTAGTCGTGTTACCTAGATTTAGTCAATGGTGTCAATTTGACAGTTGTTTTGTTTATATTATAATTGTAATATTTGAATCAGAATCAAAATCAGAATAGTTTTATTGCCATTGTTTGAGAACGGGTTCACAAACTAGGAATTTTTTTTGGTGTGTGGCGATGAATGAATGTGTCGTGGTAGTTGCGGATGTCACCAATGTGGCGGTTTAGAGGAAAAACTTGGTTGCTTTTCCAAACACGTTTTTTAATGGTGAACTGTCAACATGGGGAATGCTAAACAGGAAGTGCTTGACGTTTAATGGCTTTGTAAACACACCGAGACAAACTCTAAGTTCATTGTGTTTTTTCATGCTGTTTTTAAAACTGCACATATTTTTTCCTCTCAGAATTTTTAACTAATTTGAGGTGTTTTGCCAAGAGGATTATTTGTAATATATACTGTAGGATTCGCTTCCTAGTGGTTCCCCTGCCACACACGTCACAGGAGTCAGGTGTGTAGATTTGAACAAAGTTTTAATGTTCCTCAATAAGCTCATCAATAATCTTCTCAGATATACAGGACTTTTCAGTCTCTCCAAGTCCTCTTAGTCTTTCCTCGTCCTGTTCCCGGCCGCTACTGTTAAAGACAACAGGTGATTAGACAACTTGTACCACCTGGGAAATCTAATCACCTGTTCAGCTGTGTTTCTGAGCCGGCACTGACACGCCACTGTCTGTTGGTGCGCTGTCCTCAGCATCTCCACTCCTGCAGGCAGCGCCGGCCACGCCTCCCTCCACATATACATTTTCAGCATGTGCTTGTTCTGTTTTTAGCCGAAGTAAGACAAAGAAACCAATCCGGAGTTGCCTTTATTTTTAAGTTATCATGCCATGATTTTACCAGTCCGGGCCCAGGTGGAAATACATTTGTGTGGCCCCTGTGCTAAAATGAGTTTGACACCCCTGTTTTACTGCCTACAATTTATGGATCAATCCGCCCTCATCTTACGTGTGTTGAGTACGGCGACACTGCTGACACACCAACAGTGTGTGACCGATGCATCCAGCTCCATGATGCTGTGAACATGTTCCAAAAACCTGAACAAAAAAAAAATGAATGAATGAATGTCTGGAGATGTGTTTTGGTCCTGTTGTAAATCTGCCAACGTGTTTGTTAATTGGACAACAATTTAAACACAGCCTTTGGAAAAACGTTATCATTATGCAAATTAAAGGTCAAGTTGAAATCAATGGAACACTAAAATCCCCTGATGAAAATGCATAATTGTTGCGTCTGTGTCAACCTAATACGCTGAAAATAGCATGTGATGGTGCTTATGATTAATTAATGTATGTGTTCTGGTAATAAAGCTTGTCTTCCCCTGTAAACTTTTACATGGTACTCCTTTTCAATAATTTATTTACATGTCCTGACTCTTGTAGAGAAAATAAAAGTAAGGTTTTTTATGTGGTGAATGTCCACACCGATGGAATGGGCTGACTTTGTCCTGTACACGTTCGAGGCCAAAATCTTTAAAAGGTAAACTTCTTTGTGTGCTGACAGATCAATATCTTCTGTTAAACTAACTGACTGCAGCCATTTGGACCATGTCGATCCTGAAATTGTCCATCGGTAAGCAGAGTCACGGCCGTCTCTCCAGTCATCATATTCTCATCAGACTTGACTCGGATGGCATTTAAGCCTAAATACCACATGGAGTATCTCACTTGCAGAGATATGCTCGCAATAAAGCCTCATTATGCACACGTAAAACATCATTTTGGTGCAATCACACAATACCTTTTTTTTTTGGTAACACTTTAGTATGGGGAACATATTCACCATTAAGTAATTGCTTATTAACATGCAAATTAGTAACATATTGGCTCTTAATTAGTCATTATTACATACTTATTAATGCCTTATTCTGCATGGCCCTAACCCTAACCCTAACCAAATAACTCTAAATTAAGTCTTTGTTACTTAGAATATGTTCTCCATACTAAAATGTTACCTTTTTTTTTTTTCTTTTTTTGGGATGGATATAAAATTTGACGACTGTGCGAGTACTGCATTATACTGTTATACTTAATAACCCTGCTTAGGTTGGCTCCTGCTCATCCATTATGCATATGACGTGCAGCTGAGCAGGACATCAAGTCTACGCTGACAGTGTGAGACGGTTTAAATTCATCGATCTGGATGCATGACAGACATACAGTTGTGCTCATAAGTTTACATACCCTGGGAGAATTTATGATTTCTTGGCCATTCTTCAGAGAATATGAATGATAACACAAACACCTTTCTTCCACTCATGCTTAATGGTTGTGTGAAGCTATTTATTGGCAAACAACTGTGTTTACTCTAGTTAAATCAAAATGACAAAAGAAAGTACCCAAATGACCCTGATCAAAAGTTTACATACCCCGGTGACTTTGATCTGATAACATGCACACAAGTTAACACAGACAGGTTTGAATGGCTAATCAAGGTTCCAATCCTCACCTGTGACCTGTTTGTTTGTAATTAATGTGTGTGTATAAAAGGTCAGTACGTTTCTGGGCTTCTGACAGACCATTGCATCTTTCATCCAGTGCTGCACAGATGTTTCTGGATTCTGAGTCATGGGGAAGGCAAAATAATTGTCAAAGGATCTGCGAGAAAATGTAATTGAACAGCATAAAACAGGAAAGGCGTATACAATTATATCCAAGGAATTGAGAATGCCAATCAGCAGTGTTCAAACGCTGAATAAGAAGTGGAAAATGAGGGATTCAGGTAGACCAGCAAAGATTTCAGCCACAACTGCCAGGAAAATTGTTCGAGATGCAAAGAAAAATCCACAAATAACTTCAGCTGAAATACAGGATTCTCTGAAAAATTGTGGTGTGGCTGTTTCAAGATGCACAATAAGGAGGCACTTGAAGAAAAATGGGCTGCCTCTCCCTTTCCCAACACTGATAAGGCAAGGAGGGGGATGCATTTTCTTCACCTTCCAATGTCAAAAACACTAAACAGACCTATGTAGACAAAGAGAAACTGGTATACAGAATATACAATGAAAAAGTACTGGCTGCTCTAAACATGGCTAAGAATAAAGAAATAACTCTTAAACATATATGCATTCTCCACACAATCAACAGAGCAATAGAGAGGACACACACACATGACACTAAACAATCCAAAAGCAGTCAAACAAAAATGAATAATATCAACAACAGTATCGATATTAATAACAATTCCAACATAGCAGTGATTAGAAATCCCTTATTCACAATATCATTACAGCCATTTATAAAAAATAAAAACATTTAAAGAAAGAACAATAGTGTCACAGTGGCTTACACTTGCATCACATCTCAAAAGCTTGACAACACATTGTGTCCAATATTTTACACAAAGATAAAATAAGTCACATTTTTGTTTCATTTAATAGTTAAAACAAATTTAAATAATGGATCCCATATTCCAATATATGACTCATTACTATCTAAACTAAATGCAGTTTTTTCTACTGATATAATTTCCATATATTGTGTGTACCAGTCAGTATGAGTTGGACTACCAACATCTATCCATTTTTGTTATGATGCATATTGAAAGAAATGCATGTTTACTCTTTGATGACACGTTACTAAATTGATGCAGATCACCAAGAATACAAGTTTGCAGTGTCATTGGGATGTTTATATTAAGGAATGAGATTGCTTCTTTTATTGTTTTCAACCATAACTCTTTTATTCTCTGACATTCCCACAATAAATGAACACGAGTCCCCTCAGCTTCGTACATAATTTGCTATCTACTGCACCAATTTTAAACAGCAGAGAAGATGTAAAATACAATTTATTCAAGAAATCATATGCATTACTTTTTTGTTGAGTTTATTGATTATTGGCGTGTCAAATAAAAAGTAGCAACCATGCTGACATCCCAAATTTCTAGTAGATGTGCTCTTTTTTTTCACTCATTTGCTCCTTATTTGTTTCACCGTCACAAGCCTGGAATTTGCATGCCCTTTGCGCGGTCCTCTAATCTGTTCTTTTCATTTTATTTATTATGTCTCATGACCGTGAGAAGCCATAATGGAAATCAACATTTGATTAATTGTCCAGCCCTACTTGATATTGTGGCCAAATTACTCCATCTCTTCCCATAAAAGGCTTGCCCTGCAGGTGTTTGGCCTGGTCCATGGGGGGCATCTGCAACTTTCAGCTCAGCTGAAGTTTGAGTGAGAGTGTCGATTTCAGAGCAGGGGTTCTTTTTTTGGGCCGTCGCCCTCTCAGTCCATGACGATGTAAAACACGCTTTACTATAGACCATGAACCTGTCACGGTGTTCCAGCAGTTTTCATTTCACAGCAGGCTTTAAGCCTCGGTGGCCTGGGTTGTTTCTGAACTTCCTAACAAATGGCCTTTCATGTGAGAGGGACATCGTGGGCCTTTTCCCACACCTGGGAAAAATGGTAACAGTTCCAAATCGTACTGTATTGATGATGATGATAGAATGTACCGTTGTTTAGAACGGGCTGCAAAACACTTTCCCAACTTGTGCAAATCTACAACTCTTTCTTTAATCTTGAACCCTGTCAATCATGTTTTTAATGTTGTCAAATGTGGGAAGTAATTATAAATTCAAGACTATGGACGGGTACCAAGCCTAGGAATGGGTAACAATTGTGGTATTTTTATAGGTACCAACCGACATTTGTCAGTGCCACTGAGTGCCGATTCCTGTAAAATTACAAACGTTTGTAGACAAGACCCTATTTCGATACCTAGGTAAGATCTGATTCGGCACATTTGGCGGGGAAACAAACACTCAGAGCAGACTCAGCCAGACTGATTGAGACTTTTATTAGTAGATTGCACAGTACAGTACATATTCCGTACAATTGACCACTAAATGGTAACACCCGAATAAGTTTTTCAAATTGTTTCAGTCGGGGTCCACGTTAATCCATTCATGCCTCTAGGTATTGTCGCACATTTCCATGCCAAAAAAGCAAGCCTGCCTGATTGAAAGCGCTCAAAAGTAAGGCCCTACTTTTCAAGGTAGCGCAATGCTAACATACATTGGATAAGCCATATACATGCTACTGATTAGTGTTGGTGATTTTACATGGCGACGCCTTCAAATTTGGCAGTCAAACATTCAACTCAGATACTCAATACTTACAGGCAAGCATGTTTTAGGCCTGAACCAGTGTTGTCGAACGTACGGCCCGAGGGTTGGATCAGGCCCGCAAACAGTTTTTTATCAGGCCCGCGGGATGAGTTTGCTCAGTATAAAAATGTACCTGAAATTTTTTAATGAAAGAAACAGCTGTTCTGAATGTGTCCACTGGATGTCGCAATAGCAATTCTTTGTATCAATGTAGATCAGGGGTCTCAAACTCAATTTACCTGGGGGCCACTGAATGCAGAAACTGGGTGAGGCCGGGCCGCAAGAAAATATTTCTTAAACAAAATCTAACATGCACTTTTTAATGAATTCACCTTCTTTGAATGGCTTTCCCGCCCTAGCAACCATCTCACTCACCATGTAGCTAGCTTTGACTGCTGCATCGCTCTTTTCGCTTGCTTTCTTGAAGAAATCTTGTTGCCCCAGTAGACTGGTTTTAAAATTTGCAACCTGGTTCACTATCTCATCTCCCTGGTATTTTGCATACTCCTTTGCATGTCTAGTTGTATAATGACGTTTGAAATTGTATTCCAGAGAATAATGTTATTTCCGCAATGTGTGTCGTTTCGCTTTTCCTCCCTACAGCAACACGGCGGTCAGCGGATAATAGCCGGGAAAGTACCGGGATAGCGTGCGCAAAAAAGTGACAAAATAAACCACATGATGTTAGTGTTATGTGTACAGAGGGAATGAGACGGCACAGGCAGGAGGGACGTAGTATGAGCTCTATTTATGTATATGCATACACTATATATATATAAATAACAAATAATAATATTAATAACCAAGGGAATGGAGTGTGACTAAATCCAAGAGTGTATGATGTGTGACTATGTGTGGAAATTAACTGCTGAGTGTTACCGTGAGTGTTGAGCGAGAGAGGCGGAAGTCCAATAGGGGCAGAGCAGCCTCATAGATCTGTGAGCAGGCAATAAGTCGGGGGCTATAGCGAGGCGTCGAAGGTCCGTGTCGAGATCCAAGAGGCAGCCAGGGAAGCGGAGGGAACGCGGGAAGACGAGACACACAGCTCGTAACATGGGAACGAAGTCAGGCTGCAGGGAGGATGACAAGGAAGGACACGAGATAATTCAACATGACGGGGGAGAAACACAGAGAGAGAATGCATAGAGCTTGTTTAGTCGGCTTACTGTACTGGAAAAGATGAGTACGTTCTGGCGCGAGATAGCAGGTTGTGCAGGCTTATGAAGGCAGGTCCTCTGATCAGCCACAGGTGCGCTGATTGCTGGTGATTGATTGCAGCCGCTTGCTGCCAACCGGACTGACACGCGCCTGGCGCGCTCCTGGAAGTGCGCTCAGCGCAGTGCACACAGGAATGCGCACTGACCTGCACCCGGGCCATGACAGTTAGTAAATCAGTCGAGGAAATTGAGCAAACTACATTAGTAACATACTATAACTTGATTTTGGTATATTTTTTTTATCTTGATAGATTGAACATTAACACCAATGAGTTGACTAATGAACATTATCACATAATGTATTCAGAAAGTATAGATAACAACAAATGACAATATAATACTATTAACAGCGACATGTAAATGTAAAAAAACAAAAAAAAAACATTATGATTTGAACATTTTCAGGATGTGTTCGTTCTATTTTTAAACAAAGAAAATAATCTGAAGTTGTCTTTATTTTTAAGTTATCGTGCCGTGATTTTACCAGTCTGGCCCACTTGGGAGTAGGTTTTTCTCCATGTGGCCCCCGATCTAAAATGAGTTTGACACCCCTGGCCTAAACAATAGGCAAGACTGTCACATTCAACTTAATGGCAAAGACTACTTCCTAACTAAGGCAACACGCCTAGGACAAACTGAAATGAATGCATGCTTGCAAATGAGACTCAGAAGTAAAATAAATCAAGCTATGTTAAATTAATGCATTTATTACCACATGCACATACTCAAAAGTTTTCAAATTTGGTACCGGTAAGTACAGATTTGCGGGTACTAGAAATTGCCGAATTATTGGATTTAAATTTAAAGGTGCTCCCTGTTCATGACCATTCGTCCAAAATTCTGAATAAAGTCAATCTTTTTTTCCTAATAATTGTCATAGAGAGATATAGGCCTACTTTGTACACCGTGCACAAATAATGATTTAAATAAATCAATGAAGGTGCCAAATAAATATGGCATTCATTCCCATGGTGAGCTTGAGTAAACACGTAGCTGCAACTGTAAATACAAAACTTTTGACACAGCCCTTTTCCCTAATTGGTAATGACTATCATCTTTACCTCACACAGCTCTGTTGATGAGGGATCGTGAACTATTTGTTTGGGGGCCACAGTTTTAAAAAGCTAAGGACCAGGGAGCCAGACTACTTCCTTTGCAATTTCCTATATTTCTGAAAACCAGCGTCCTCTGCAGTGGACATTTGTTGTTTATCTGTCTTTTGTCAGCGTTACTAAATTTGAAAAAAAAAATACAATAAAATAGCTGTGTCCGTGCAACAGAAGCACTCTGCTGTTTTTAAGGACCTACTGCAGAAAAGCTAGTCAAATATCCTCTACATTAGGGAAGAGATTCATATGACCCCGTTACTGACAGGGGGAGTTAGACATTTTGCAAGGCAGTCTGCTGAAAATTATGGAAATCGGCACTCTACATAGCAACTGACGCTGTGGTCAAAGTTGGAATTGCCACAAAACACATTGTAAGTTATTCAACGCTCGACTGCCATCTGGCTGAAGTGGATATTGCCCCGCCCTAATTTGTCATGTTTCATGTGTCGGTTAAACCGTGATTAATGGGGCCTTATGAATCCCCTTTTTACTATGACAACTTCATCATTTTTGAGGAATCCGCTGCAAAGATGTTAGTCTCTTCCAAATTTTCTTAAACCCACTTTGCAGGCCGGATTTGGCCCCTGGTCTGCCAGTTGAAGAGCCCTGCTGTAGATGATATACACCATATTGCCAAAAGTATTTGGCCACCTGCCTTGACTCACATGTGAACTTGAAGTGCCATCCCATTTCTAACCCATAGGGTTAAATATGATGTCGATCCGTCTTTTGCAGCTATTACAGCTTCAACTCTTCCGGGAAGGCTGTCCACAAGGTTGCGGAGTGTGTTTATAGGAATGTTCGACCATTCTTCCAAAAGCGCATTGGTGAGGTCACACGCTGATGTTGGTCGAGAAGGCCTGGCTCTCAGTCTCCGTTCTAATTCATCCCAAAGGTGTTCTATTGGGTTCAGGTCAGGACTCTGTGCAGGCCAGTCAGGCCCTGTTCCAAACTGTTCCCACAAGGTTGGGAATATGGAATTGTCCAAAAT
>NC_084743.1:28050633-28250633 GCF_033978785.1 Entelurus aequoreus | reverse complement strand
AAAACATAAAATAATAAAAACATAAAACCCAAATGTCAGTTTCTGACATACAAACATGTGTGCCAATGATTCCACAGACCAGATGAGTACTTAACAGAACTGCGGCCAGAGTTCGTTAACACAGAGATTATGTCATTTTCAGACTCAGATACCCTACACATAAACTTATACATAATGTTGCGTAGCAACGCTGAAAAAGTGGGCACCCCAACACTAACAAACATCTGGCTTGCACTGGATCTTCTTGGAATTCTCAGGAGAAGCCTCATACAGTCATTATAAGCATGTATGTATATATATATATATATATATATATACGTGTATATAAATGTGTATGTGTGTATATATATATATATATATATATATATATATATATATATATATATATATATATATATATATATATATATATATATATATATATGTATATATATATATATATCATGTGTGTATATACATATATATATATATATATATACATATACATACATACATACATATGTATGTATATATATATATGTATATGCTATAGATATAAAAAATGTTTATGTTGATACTAGTTAATACTAATACTGATTTTTTTTTTAAATACACAAACACATTTTTTTAACCTTTTTAAAGAAAAACATGCAAAATATACAATGACATTATGATGACCACGACCCCACCGCCAAAGGTATCTAAGCAATCCGGGGGAAACCCTGCAACCGTATGGACATTTTTATACGATGAGCCGGTTGTGAGCATGGCATTAATTTATTTTTAGTTCTCCTGAATTTGGAAAATAGATAGATATATAGTACTTTATTGATTTATTGAGTTCCATCAGGAAAATTAAGATGCTGGTAGACACAATTAAAAATGCCCTCTTGTAAAAGGTGAAACGATTCCTTGAATATTTACAAGTAGCCCTGATTTAAATAGTAAAATTGCAGATGTGTTACATCAGTGGGAAAAAAGGAGAGTGGGATGAATGAAGTGTTTGACCTTTTCCGATCGGTCCCCCGGGTAGTGAATTTGCTGCAGGGTGCCGGGGAAATGAGCGGCATCACGTTGTAGCGTGTATCAGTCCCAGCATTTAAGTGCTGCACACCAAATCTCCCACATGATCCACTCCATTCCCTGATGGCATCAAAACACTTTTGTCGGGAAAAAAAATAAAAAGGCTCAGAATGGAGAGAGGATGTTCGAGCTCTTTTTGGTTAAGTGCATAAATAAATTATTATGTTTTGTTTTTCTCTTGAGAAAAAGTATTTGACATGACATCATTTTTTTTTTTTTTTTTTTTTTTCGCAAAACCTTGCCTTATTCTTGGGGAACATCAAGCTCAAGCTCTGACAGCTACCGGCGGCAAACATGTCAACACTTTGATGGATACTTGCCATAATGAAAGGCCACTATGACTCTTAAGTCGACTGAGCTTTTTTTTCTGCACTCCCCCATCCCTCCGTCAAATCAAAGTACGAGAGCAAGGAAGGCAGAGAGATAAAGGAAATTTTGTCAAAACTGCTTTGTAATACTTTACTCAAGCGAAGGACGTTGCGTCTTGGTTAGAGGAGCTGTCAAAATCACATTTCCTGCACCGCGTCTGAGTCCGTCACCTTTTAAAAGCGGTTTAATCTGGGCCAATAAAAATGCATGGCCGTCTGCTCCACTTCACGGCGCGCCCCGACTCCATTGATGGATGGCATCACATTCACGCAATCAAGGCACATATTCCTATTGAAATGCCTTTGGTTGTGCTTGTTAATTCACCGTGTTGATTGGCGGTGTCACCTTCCCTCCCCTGCAACAAAAGGTTGCAGAGCAGGACCAGGTGACACCGCATCCTCTCCACTCGCCATCATCTTCATACCGTGCTTAAAATGTGACCCACTTTCATATTAATCATCTCATGCTACATTCTACCTGTTTCTCTCTCCACCCCTCTCCTTGTTCCATCCAGAAGCCATCTTATGTGATGTAGGGGAGTTTCACTGTCACGATCAGGAAACCTGCATCCCCGAGGCCTGGCTTTGTGATGGCGAACCCGACTGCCCCGATGCCTCAGACGAAAGGGACAGGACTTGTAAGTCAGTCATTCCATCCATTCTTCACGCCCGATGCCCTGCGACCTTTTTATGGGACACGTTAACACACAATCCAAAACTGTTTTTCCCGACTTCAAATTGCTCGTTCATCACGCTGGAAGGGATTTTTGAGGGTCTCGCTTGTAATGTTTAGACATATTTGCATTTTCAATCAGCATTTTTAAAGGCCTAGTGAAATGAGATTTTCTTATTTAAACGGGGATAGCAGATCCATTCTATGTGTCATACTTGATCATTTTGCGATATTGCCGTATTTTTGCTGAAAGGATTTAGTAGAGAACATCGACGATAAAGTTCGCAACTTTTGGTCGCTGATAAAAAAAAGCCTTGCCCGTACCGGAAGTAGCGTGACGTCACAGGTTGAAGAGCTCCTCACATCTGCACATTGTTTACACCAGCAGCGAGAGCGATTTGGACCGAAAAAGCGACGATTACCCCATTAATTTGAGCGAGGATGAAAGATTTGTGGATGAGGAAAGTGACAGTGAAGGATTAGAGTGCAGTGCAGGACGCCAGGGTGTATCTTTTTTCGCTCTGACCGTAACTTAGGTACAAGGGCTCATTGGATTCCACACTTTCTCCTTTTTCTATTGTGGATCACATATTTGTATTTTAAACCACCTCGGATACTATATCCTCTTGAAAATGAGAGTCGAGAACGCGAAATGGACATTCACAGTGACTTTTATCTCCTCGACAATACATCGGTGAAGCACTTTAGCTTCGGAGCTACCGTGATAGCATCGTGCTTAACTGCGGATAGAAACAGAAGAAACATGCCCCTGACTGGAAGGATAGACAGAAGATCAACAATACTATTATTACTTCTACTATCAGGAGACACCAAACCAAACCCTGGACCTGTAACCACACGGTTAATGCTGTCCAGCCTGGCGAAGCCTAGCAATGCTGTTGCTAATGACGCCATTGAAGCTAACTTAGCTACGGAACCTCGACAGAGCTATGCTAAAAACATTAGCTCTCCTCCTACGCCAGCCCTCATCTGCTCATCACCACCCGTGCTCACCTGCGTTCCAGCGATCGACGGCGCGACGAAGGACTTCACCCGATCATCGGTGCGGTCGGCGGCTAGCGTCGGATAGCGCGTCTGCTATCCAACTCAAAGTCCTCCTGGTTGTGTTGCTGTAGCCAGCCGCTAATACACCCATCCCACCTACAGCTTTCTTCTTTGCTGTCTTCATTGTCCATTAAACAAATTGCAAAAGATTCACCAAAACAGATGTCCAAAATACTGTGTAATTATGTGGTGAAAACAGACGACTTAAGCTGGCCACCGTGCTATTCCAATATGTCTGCTTCAACCCGTGACGTCACACGCAAACGTCATCATACCGAGACGTTTTCAGCCGGATATTTCGCGGGAAATTTAAAATTGCACTTTATAAGTTAACCCGGCCGTATTGGCGTGTGTTGCAATGTTAAGATTTCATCAATGATGTATAAACTATCAGACTGCGTGGTCGGCAGTAGTGGTTTTCAGTAGGCCTTTAACCTCCTAAAAAAACAAGATGGATAAAAATAGTGTCATTTCAATAGTATTTTTGACACTGTACTTTTGGTACTCATTGTACGCTGAAAACACACCTATTATTTATTTGTATTTCAATCTACATTCAAACAATTGGTTTACTGTTGTTTTCAGGAATGTTGATTGAATGCATGTTTTTTGTCTAAGCTTATTTGACACTGCTTCAACCAGGGTTACCTATGACAATTTAAAAATGCATTTACAACACAGTAACACTTTAGTATGGGGAACCTATTCACCCCTTAATCAGTTGTTTAATTAACATGCAAATAAGTAACTTATTGGCTCTTAATTAGTCATTAGTAGTACATATTAATGCCTTATACTGCATGGCCTTATTATACAACCAGTAAGCCATTAACTAAGAGTCTTCCCTCAATAACCTCAGATTTTTGCTTATTAGTAACCCAAACCCTAACCCTTATATTTCCCCTAGTGTCCAAATAACTCTAAATTAAGTCTATGTTACTTTAATAAGCAACTAATTAATGGTGTTACTAAAGTGTTACCTAAAACAGTGGTCCCCCAACCTTTTTGTAGCTGTGGACCGGTCAACGCTTGAAAATTTGTCCCACGGACCGGTGGGGGGTGGGGGTGTATTTAAAAAAATAAAATAAATAAAAATACTTTTTTTTTTACATAAATACATACAATCATGTGTGCTTACGGACTGTATCCCTGCAGACTGTATTGATCTATATTGATATATAATGTATATATTGTGTTTTTTATATTGATTTCATAAAAAAAAAAAAAAAAAAATGTTTTTATTTTTATTTTTTATTTTTAAAATTACTTGTGCGGCCCGGTACCAATCGGTCCCGGGCCGCAGCCCGGTGGTTGGGACCACTGACCTAAAACTCCTTACTTGTTTCTAGATCGGTGGTTTTCAAACTTTTTTCCACCAAGTATAAATCAATCAAAGTTTATTTATATAGGCCTTAATCACAAGTGTCTCAAAGGGCTACACAGCCACAAGGACATCCTCGGCTCAGATCCCACATCAGGGCAAGAAAAAACTCAACCCAGTGGGATACAATGAGAAACCTTGGAGGGGACATATGTAGGTGTACATATGTATAGTTTTTCTTTACAAAGTTTCATACTAAATACAGGCATTTGTGCATTTGGCAACAGTTTGTTTGTGAACTTTTATAACATGCAAAGGAAAAATGCGTACATGTACCTTCAGGGTGTGTTTTTAGCCTTATCATCTGAACATCAGTTAGCCGGAGACATTTTAAAAGAGATTGCCACGACCGATTGCACCTTTGTTTTTAATTCAGGTTTAACCAGCCTATCACAAGCATTTGTGTTTCAGTCAGTCAGCATTAGGTTACTTCAAATGTTTAAAAGGGTCTTGGTCTGCTCGTTTGGTGTGCACCCAGGTTTGGATGGTTTGCTTTCACAGTATAATGGGAAAATGCTGTGTATATGCTTAATTGTGTTTTATTTTATCCGTTAAACCATATCCAATTATATTTCCAATCCGCAAAGTATGTGAATATATAGTCTTAACCATCCACACAATCCCACCATTTCAGACGTCCATTTTCAATATCCCACTTACGATGACTTCGGCAATTTCCATGCTGATGTCGTCATGGGGGAAGTCCTCTGCACTTTGCCCATAGTCAGCAAATCCGTATGACTGATAATATACAAAATTGGGAAATGGATGTGCTCTTTGTCAGACAAAAACACATATGTTTGTCTTTTTTATGCATTCTAAATCGTAAATAAACGTTAACAAAAGTCAGCTAACAATGCAATCAACAGGAGCTCCTCCATCCCACCCACAAAGCCCTCTGAATAACCATCCAAAAACAATCAACAATATTCGTTTCTATCTTGTGACCTTGATATTAACCAAGTCTTAACGTTATTGGTTTTATAAGCGCTAACACAGCTTGCATCAATCTAAGAGAGCGAACTAGCTAATTTTGCTATATTAACATATTGAACCGGTGAGCTCTTACTTCACCACTGAGTTGGTGAAAGTTAATTCAAGATCATAAATTATATGCCTCAACTGGATAGTAAAAAATTGTGGCCATAAACCGAGAAGTTGGTAAACATTGACGTCCAACTTAGACCCAAAGAAGACGAGAAAGACATGCGAAAGACACTTTTTGTTTAACCCTTCCTGTGAATAATGAATAATTCTTCATCCAAACGGGAAGATATGAATATCCCATAAGTTGGCATCCCAGTGAGAGCAGACACCGTAGAGTAAGTGATTGTTTTATCAGCAATACTGCTGCATGATGTTTAGTGTTTTACTTAAGCAACTGTGTGCTCATCCTCCTTATATTCAGGCTTAAAAATATTGGATTCTGGATAATCATTTGTCCCAAAGTAGTCTGTTGCCTTCCTACAAAGTATGCTCTGAGTAATTGATGTTGTTGAAGGGAACTGTGGCCTTAAATGCACGTCACGGATCACGTGACTGCTCATGCTCAATTATATTATTTTGATCATATCTGTTTACTCAAAAACTTTGTAAATCTTTTGGATTAATAAATCCGAAATACATGATAATCGCTTCATTATAAAGTCAACATGTTTTTCATTATTAATCAAAAAACTAGAACAATATGGCATCAGAGGGTTAGTCTTAAACTGGATAAGAAGTTATCTAACGAACAGGAAACAATACGTGAAGCTAGGCGAACACACATCTACAACGCTAAATATATCCTGTGGTGTACCTCAGGGATCAATACTAGGACCTAAATTATTCAATCTCTATATAAATGACATTTGTAAATTTACAAAAGATTTAAAGTTAGTATTATTTGCGGATGATACAACAGCGTTTTGTTCAGGAGAGAACACACAGGAGATAATACAAATAATAACAGAAGAAATTAACAAATTAAAAAGATGGTTTGACAAAAACAGACTATCGTTGAATCTTAGTAAAACTAAAATAATGCTATTTGGTAACAGTAGAAGAGAAAGTCAAACACAAATACAAATAGACGGAATAGAAGTTGAAAGAGTAAATGAAACCAAATTTCTAGGTATAATGATTGATGATAAATTGAACTGGAAATCTCACGTAAAAAATATACAACATAAAGTTGCAAGAAACATGTCAATAATGAATAAAGCAAAACATGTTCTAGACCAAAAATCCCTTCATATTCTCTACTGCTCACTAGTGTTACCATATCTGAGCTACTGTGTAGAAATATGGGGAAATAATTACAAAAGTACACTTCATTCATTAACGGTGTTACAAAAAAGATCAGTTAGAATAATACATAATGTTGGATATAGAGAACATACAAACCCTTTATTTATTGAATCAAAAATACTGAAATTCCACGACATAGTGAATTTGCAAACAGCTAAAATTATGCACAAAGCAAACTATAACCTGCTACCCAAGAATATACAACAATTATTTTCAAAAAAAGAGGAGAAATATAATCTTAGAGAAAAATGTAATTTAAAACATTTGTTTGCACGTACAACACTTAAGACCTTCAGTATATCAGTATGTGGAATTAAATTATGGAATGGATTAAGCAAAGCAATCAAACAATGTACTAATATGATCCACTTCAAGAAACTCTTCAAACTTAAAGTGTTTACAAAGTACAAAGAAGAAGAACCATGACAAACATTCTCAATTTATTTCATCCATCCATTCATTCATTTTTAAAGTAATCTTACTTATCTCATCATATGAAATATGACTTACTTCACCAATTATTATTATTAAATTCGTACTATTATTTATTTATTTATTTTTATTGTGATTACTTAAGGAGTTTATTGTGAAAAAATTGTGAACAGGAAGTGAACAAAAAGTTTAGCAACTGTTATGTAAAGAAAAGGGGTAGGATTAAATAAGCTCTGCTTCTTCCTACTCCTTTTCGAACATTTTGAAAAGAGAAACTGGAAATTGTGATGTATCATGTTGTAAGCTTGCATGTTCGAAATAAACTCAAACTCAACTCAACTCAACTCAACTCAATTATACTGGTACTTTAAATAAACCACACTAGAAAATATATCATATAAGAGTTTGTTTCAATTAAACCAACTGTGAAAAGTGTGACTAAACTTGTTATTTTGTTATGATGTGCTTTTTGCAGTGATGGGCAAGCTACTTGGAAAATGTAGTAAGCTAAGATACAAGTTACTCTCGATTAAATGTAGCTAAGCTACAGGGGAAGCTATCCCGGAGAATTTTGGCAAGTTATAATACAAGCTACACAGGCAAAAGTAGCTTGCGAAATCAAACATACATTTAATTGCATTTATATCTATGGGCCCAAATGTATAATATCAATGTTAATGTAACTGAGGGTCTACAAATGGATCCAATAAGTGTCCATTGCTATGATCTATATGTCATTTAGCTGGGGACACCCTACAACTACCTCTAGGGGTCCCCATACCCTACTGTATTTAGTTTGCATTTTCTTTGGGCCAAAGAAAATACAAATGGTATTTACAAACCCCAAAACCAGTGAAGTTGGCACATTGTGTAAATCGTAAATGAAAACAGAATACAATGATTAGCAAATCCTTTTCAACCTATTTTCAATTGAATAGACTGCAAAGACACAATACTTAACCTTCAAACTGGAAAACAGTGTTATTTTTTGCAAATATTAGCTCAGTTGGAATTTGATGCCTGCAACATGTTTCAAAAAAGCTGGCACAAATGGCAACAAAGACTGAGAAAGTTGAGGAATGCTTATCAAACACTTATTTGGAACATCCCACAGGTGAACAGGCTAATTGGGAACAGGTGGGTGCCATGATTGGGTATAAAAGCTGCTTGCATTGAATGCTCAGTCATTCACAAACAAGTATTATTAAGTGAGGGTCACCACTTTGTGAACAAATGCGTGAGCAAATTGTCCAACAGTTTAAGAACAACGTTTCTCAACGAGCTATTGCAAGGAATTTATGGATTTCACCATCTACGGTCCGTAATATCATCAAAAGGTTCAGAGAATCTGGAGAAATCACTGCACGTAACATTGAATGCCCGTGACCTTGGATCCCTCAGGCGGTACTTCATCAAAAACCAACATCAGTGTGTAAAGGATATCACCACATGGGCACATGAATCACTTCAGAAAACCACTGTCAGTAACTACAGTTGGTCGCTACATCTGTAAGTGCAAGTTAAAACTCTACTATGCAAAGCCAATGCGATTTATCAACAACACCCAGAAACACCGCCGGCGTCGCTGGGCCCAAGCTCATCTAAAATGGAGTGATGCAAAGTGTAAAAGGGTTCTGTGGTCTGACGAGTCCACATTTGTTTTTGGAAACTATCTTGTTTTTGCAGTTTATTGAATTGAATATAAGTTTATAAGTTAAGAAGGATTTGCAAATCATTGTAATCTGTTTTTATTTACAAATGACACAACAATAATACTCATACTTGCCAACCCTCCCGGGAGACTCCCGAATTTCAGTGCCCGTCCCGGGGCAACCATTCTCCCGAATTTCTCCCGATTTCCACCCGGACAACATTATGGGGGGCGTGCCTTAAAGGCACTGCCTTCAACGTCCTCTACAACCTGTCGTCACGTCTGCTTTACCTCCATACAAACAGCGTGCCGGCCCAGACACATACTATATGCGGCTTTTACACACACATAAGTGAATGCAAGGCATACTTGATCAACAGCCATACAGGTCACACTGAGGGTGGCCGCATAAACAACTTTAACACCGTTACAAATATGCGCCACACTGTGAAACGAGAATGACAAACACATTTCAGGAGAACATCCGCACCGTAACACAACATAAACACAACAGAACAAATACCCAGAACCCCTTGCAGCACTAACTCTTCCAGGACGCTACAATATACACCCCCGCTACCACCAAACCCCGCCTTTGCCCACCAAGTTAACGTTGATATTTACCTCAGAAGGCTGCAAATAGAAAAGTGGCATTCAATTTTTTATTTACATTTTATTTAATATACCATCGATGTTTTTTTCGTTTGTTTTTTGAAAGTTGATTTTGCACTATTAATTTATACAAGCGTTTCTTGTTCCATATTCAGTGTTAAAGCAAATCAGTGTAGCAAACTGAGCAATAATTAACGTTTTATTCATCCACTTTCTCTTGCTACTTCAAGGCTTGAATGTTTGATTCATTCATTATTGTTATTTTATTTTCAAATGTATTATTAGCCTGTGGAAAAAGTTTATTTTGATATTTACCTCAGAAGGCTGCAAATAGAAAAGAGGCATTCAATTTGTATTTAAATTTTATTTGATATGCCATTGATATTTTTTAATTATTATTATTATTATTTGAAACTCGATTTTACATGTCGCTATAAAGTTATATAAGCCTTGCTTGTTCAATTTTCAATGCAAAACTTGTTTGGGTCCCTATTAAAAGGTTAATTTGTTCAACCTTGGCCCGCGGCTTTGTTCAGTTTTACATTTTGGCCCACTTTGAGTTTGACACCCCTTTTGTATGGTATCCATCCTTAGTTAAAACTAATATATTATTCCAAAAACAAAATCTGGTTTAGTGTTCCTTAGGATGACATTTTCATACTGCATGATTATAAAACATTATTACCTTAAAGTATGATTCACATTCAGAATGTTCCATCCTTCTATATATGGTAGTTGGAGTTGCAGACAACTTCATTACTGCTAAATAGCAGTTTTCAGTAATGTCACAGAAGATGCAGGATTTGCTTTAACATTTAAGTGGTGAAACTTCCTATAAGAGGACAGCTGTAGTGCTGTATTCTGAGGATCATGTCATATTTAATTTGAACTTTTTTTTTTTTTTTTTAAATGGTCCTTAGTAGTCACGTAGAAATTTGTGTGAATTATGCAAAAATATTTAAATTTGGTCCCCATGAACCATATTAACTCTTTAAGAATGATCAGCACATTACTTCATCAATCGAGAGATTTAAAGACGTGTATGAGCTAACTGGCCAGTGTCCGTTTTACCAATTTTTTTTTATTCCTCCACAACCTGTAGAAAGGGTGGTCCCCACAAGTGATGATCAAAAACTTGGTCCCCATTCCAAATTATAACCAGTATGTGTGTGTGTGTGTGTGTGTGTGTGTGTGTTCATGTGACGACAAACCGAGTGAAAGCTTCTTATTTCCACTTTGCCAATGGAAGCATACGGTATGTTTTCACTGCAGTAATATTGATGGCTCCAAACCCATTAATGTGATCAAAATAGAGAAGTGCCAGGGAGACACTTACGCCGTAACTAAAATGACTGCTAAAAGGATTTATACATCTATAACTTAACACTCTACAATAATTGCATCTCAAGCATATTTTCATGCATAAACTAATATGTTTTATGGTGCTTTTATTTATTTTTTTTGTCTAAATGAATCATGCAATGTGTAAATGCACACATTAGTGATGATTTCTGAGATAATCGGGTGTTCGGGGTCTCAAAATTTGGCCGTCCAGACCCCGACTTGTGCCCCAGAAGGTTCGGCCCATTTCTGGGCTATATCGGCGGGTTCATTTTCCCCAGCTTGGATGAGGAACTTAATGCACTGTGGTTCCGGCTTACAGATGTCATTCCAGATCAGTTTCCTCCCCAGCGCTCAAGCCTCTAGCTTCTGCATATTCACCATCGTGCTGGTCCTCATATCCTCAATACCAGCCCGGACCTCCTCCAGGTCAAGATGGTATCTGTCCTTGTGCTGAGCCAGGTCGCAACAAGGGTGGTGGATTAGTACCAGCCCTGCTCACCCAATGGCCATGCATCCGCACTGTGTGACTTAAGCATCCCACAAACCCGTCGTCTGTGAACTTTCTACCAGTTCTCACTACAAAGCTTGCTGGTGCAACTGAGGTGTCACTGGAGTTTTGATAAGCTAGCATCTCTCTTGTGCAGGAAACCCTGACATCCTTCTGCAAACTGCTATAAGGAAACTGGATTTTGTTGATCCCGCCATATAGAGCTGTTTCTGTGGGGCTGTGTGGCAGGCCTATCGAGAATACCATGCTAGTGTAAAACTATGCCTTCAACTTGGCGCTTAAGACAGACTCGGCTACTTGCGGCAACAACACTTTAAGTTCCTTCATGGTAGAAACTGACACTGCTTCTCTGACACTATAGTCAAAGATGTAACCCAGGATTGCGATTGGCTCCCCAGGGATAAACATTATGGTCATGGATCAATGTATCTTTTGGTCATTGAATTTTTACTTCTTGAGTGGAAATTGGAAAAAACAGATTGGTTTATTTGAATTTTATAATTATTTAAACAAAAAATTAAGTCCCAGTGAACAGAAATGTTTTTTGTTTTTTTTAATCTACATACACTAAGTTTTATTTTCAAAGTAAAAGCAGAAAAAATTACTATGGTACGAGTGTGCCTTTTGTGACTCTGGCTAAAATGTCTTCGGAGGCCTACACAGAAATTATTTCTGTCATGTTTGTGTGATCATGTTTTGTTTTAGTCATGTTTTGTTTTGTTTAGTTATTGGACTCTTTAGTTTCTGTTTACGCTCCATTGTTTTTGTTTCCATGACTACCCATTAGTTTTCACCTGTCCTCATGTCACGCACCTGTTTCACGTTTTGAGTCACGCACCTGTTTTCACTGATGATGTCACCAGTATTTAAACTTGCAGTCAGCCTGGCGACATTACCTCTGCTACCCATGAGATTCCTGTTTACTATAGTTCATGCTTCATGCCATGCCACAGTAAGTGTTTTTCTTTCATGTTCATAGTTAATTGCCTTTGTGCTAGTCTTTTGTTTCAATAGTCAGGTTTGTTCTCCGCCATTGTGCGTGCCTTTTGTTTGCTTCCTTTTTTGTAGTTATAGTGTTAAAATAAAAGATGTCCTTACCTTCACGCCTTGCCCGCTCCAACTTTACTTGCATCTCGGGAAAACAAACAACCCATAGTCCAAGTCTTGACAATTTCAGACATGGCACAATAAGGACTGATATCTACTGTACGGAAATCGAGTAACTGAGAGATGGGTAAGAAACATTTTAAAATAGCCATTCTTACAAAATGTTAATTGTTACAGAATCCTTAAAAAGAAGAATGAAAAAGAAACATCTTGTATATCTCCCCCCCCCCCCCCCCCCCATTATTCATTTTTAGAACACTTATCATAGTGTATTTAATCTGTATTATAGGTTGTACTTAGAGATGTCCGATAATGGCTTTTTTGCCGATATCCGATATTCCGATATTGTCCAACTCTTAATTATCAATTCCGATATCAACCGATACCGATATATACAGTCGTGGAATTAACACATTATTATGCCTAATTTTGTCGTGATGCCCCGCTGGATGCATTAAACAGTGTAACAAGGTTTTCCAAAATAAATCAACTCAAGTTATGGAAAAAAATGCCAACATGGGACTGCCATATTTATTATTGAAGTCACAAAGTGCATTATTTTTTTTAACATGCCTCAAAACAGCAGCTTGGAATTTGGGACATGCTCTCCCTGAGAGAGCATGATGAGGTTGAGGTGGGGGGGGAGGTAGGGGGTAGCGGGGGGTGTATATTGTAGCGTCCCGGAAGAGTTAGTGCTGCAAGGGGCTCTGGGTATTTGTTTTGTTGTGTTTATGTTGTGTTACGGTGCGGATGTTCTCCCGAAATGTGTTTGTCATTCTTGTTTGGTGTGGGTTCACAGTGTGGCGCATATTTGTAACAGTGTTAAAGTTGTTTATACGGTCACCCTCAGTGTGACCTGTATGGCTGTTGACCAAGTATGCCTTGCATTCTCTTGTGTGTGTGAAAAGCCGTAGATATTATGTGACTGGGCTGGCAAGCAAAGGCAGTACCTTTAAGGTTTATTGCCGCTCTGTACTTCTTCCTACGTCCGTGTACACAGCGGCGTTTTAAAATGTCATACATTTTACTTTTTGAGACCAATACCGATAAATTTGAAACCGATACCAATCATTTCCGATATTACATTTTAAAGCATTTATCGGCCAATAATATCGGCAGTCCGATATTATCGGACATCCTTAGTTGTATTCTGTCACGTGACTTGAACGGAAGTAAACGAAGCGTTGGGCCACCAAGACATCAATCAATCAATCAATCAAAGTGTATTTATATAGCCCTTAATCACAAGTGTCTCAAAAGGCTGCACAGGCGACATCCTCAGCTCAAATCCCACATCAAGAGGCGACCAGGGGGATCATCTTGAGTGGAGACAAGTCAAGAGTGCAGAGACGTCCCCAACTGATGCACAGATGAGTGACTTTGAACAGCTAGCGCTTCATCGGTGGTCACCTAATAACCTATCCACACAGGAGAGGGGGGCAGAGCAGAAAAGAGACGGAAGATCAACTGGTCTAAAAGGGGGATTTATTTAAAGGCTAGTGTTTACAAATTAGTTTTAAGATGGGACTTAAATGCTTCTACTGAGGTAGCATCTCTAACTGTTACTGGGAGGGCATTCTGGAGTACTGGAGCCCGAATATGCAAGGGGCCTTGATCTTCTCATTAAAAGCAGATACGAGCAATACAATCCATCTATATATGGAATATGTATCCCTATACAATATCTAAATGAAGATTTGTCAAGTGAGCCCAATGATTATCCGTCGGTCACGTTCCCAGACATGTGGAACTTTCTTGTGCTCTAGACATCATTCTAAACAACAAAACAGATGGAAACCTGGAAACGCATATGTCCTTTGTGTTCTTTGATGTTTCCCTCTTACACACATGTTTATGTGTGCTATGGTTATAAGGTGTTTTTCTTCCTTGGCCTCAATCTGGACCCCCTCTCCAGGGCCCAGGCTTAGACTGAATTTTTTTCTCACCTCCCCTTCCCCAGCGTTTACCTGTGTCTCACCTTTATTGAAAAGACCTCAACGGCGAAGTGGGCGGATGATGGTTGTATAGAAGCTCCACAATGGTCACAAAGGCGGAAGAAGGCTGCAGCAAAGAAGGGCCCCCAATTGTATTGGTCTCCATGCCATTGGACCCTGGCCTTCTCTTTGCCAAGGACAGTGTGGTGGCTGTCTGTGCACCAGTCTCCCCACTTTAAAAGATTTCACGCACAGGCGTTCTTGTGAAGGCAATCCCACCAACAGGAGGACAATCATACTGGTTTCAATTAGTGCTTTAGGAAACACTCCTAGCAAAACTGTGTTTTAAGAACTCCGAAACAAGATAAAATACAAACAGTATCAAGATGATACTTACATTGGAAATACTAAACGTTAAATGTATACGTTAAATGTATATCAAACAAAGCTTTAACAAACCTCAAACAAACCGTTAACGAAGTGATCTCTGCAAACTTGTGCATGATTGACTTGATCTGCTTCCTCGCTTTTCTCGTTGTTTTCGTAAAATCTTGCACTCTTTCTCCCGTCTTGATTACTTCTCGAGAAACTCTGAAGACACTTTGATCCTTTTCATGATTTGAATGATTCCAACAGCCTAAATCAATGCAATCATAGGGTATTTTCCTTCAAGAAAGGCAAAATGCTGCCCAGAATGCCAGGACAACAGAGGCTCGCTGGCCAACTGTTTCGAGTCTCACTTAATTAAACGTGATGTCAGGTGAATACAAGTTTTGTTTGCATCAAAAAGTAACAAGATGGCCAAAGTTTGCAGTAGCAAATCTCTTTGTGTAGAGAAGTCAAATATCAAGAAGACGGTGCTGGGAATGCTGTCTAGAGAAATCAAATGAAACCCCCTTGTTCATATAAACATTATAATTAGAGTCAGCAGCTGTTTTCATGTTCACAGCTGCTTGGACATTTCTTAATGGATTATCGCAATAGGGGAAAGCTTGTTTCTGCCTCAGTGACTGCTGTGATAATGCAACATTACCCCAAATACTTGGACCAAGGCAAAGGGCACCACAACCACTTCATACGCAATGACTATCAATTTAGCATTTAAGTGAACATATGGATCAATGCAAATTAGAGCTGAGCAATTATGTAAAATAATATAATTATGATTTTCTCCCCCCTCCTCAGTATTGCGATTGGGATTTAACATTGGTTATTTTTTCCAAGGTTTCAATGTATTTTTCAACGAACACAGGCAATAAATCAATTTGGATTTTGACAATATCAGATTATACATACATGGTTCCTTCTCATAAACAGTACTACATTTACTAAATATTTTGACTTGCAGTCTTGCAGCATTCACCACAACAACTAAAGTACAGTGTTTCCTCGCTAATTTGCAGTTAATTTACTGCGGTCTCAGTTTAGTTTTTGGGTGTTTTTTGGGGTTTATTTCCTGTTTTGCGCTCTTGTTTTCTCTTCACTTCCCTTTCGATTCTGTATGTGTTAGCTTGCAGTGCCTTCATCCCTGCTTCCAAGCGTGATTCTGATCACCTGCAGGTAATTAGCGATTATGCTTTTCACCTGCTTCTAATTATCATTTGAGGACTATATAAGTCAGTCTTACGGCTTGGTTGGTTGCGGGATCATTGTTTGGAGTTAAGGACACTGTTTGGCGTAACTGATTTTTGTGCTTTGCAATTCTTATTATTATAAGCTCTCTGTAGGCCTAAGCCTTACATGCACATCTTTCCCTGTGCTTTTCTGTGCATTTCCCTGTTGTACTTTATTTTGTTTTTTGTACTTTTCTAAATTACAAACTCTTTACCTGCATGCTGTATGCGCTCTCCTGCATTATGGGGTCACACCTAACACGCCGACAAGTAGATCGTAACAATATCACTGTAAGTGTGCCGGTATCGTAAATATAATTGATACTTATCTTTAAGGACAATTACCTATACACAAATCTGGTAAAAAAAAAAAAAATATGGTTCCAACCATTAAGAAAAATAACAGTTGGCAATATACAAGTAAATACATAAAATATTCTCAACTGCAATTCTTGACAATGCAGTGGTACCTCAATTTAAGAATGTTTAGAGATAAGAGCTGTTTTTCAACTAACTGTTATGCTTTAAGTTTTAAGCAAACAATGAGTTACAAGCATCCCGCCATTAGTTGGTATAGCAAATGTCACAGTGAACCCTCTTAGATCTACCCCAAGATATCCCATCTTACTCGCTAGCATACATTATATATGTGCACATATGTATATGTGTATTTTTTGTGTGTATATGTGTGTGTATGTATATGTGTATATATATATATACACACACACACACACACACACACGTATGTACACTACCATTCAAAAGTTTGGGGTCACCCAAACAATTTTGTGGAATAGCCTTCATTTCTAAGAACAAGAATAGACTGTCGAGTTTCAGATGAAAGTTCTCTTTTTCTGGCCATTTTGAGCGTTTAATTGACCCCACAAATGTGATGCTCCAGAAACTGAATCTGCTCAAAGGAAGGTCAGTTTTGTAGCTTCTGTAAGGAGCTAAACAGTTTTCAGATGTGTGAACATGATTGCACAAGGGTTTTCTAATCATCAATTAGCCTTCTGAGCCAATGAGCAAACACATTGTACCATTAGAACACTGGAGTGATAGTTGCTGGAAACGGGCCTCTATACACCTATGTAGATATTGCACCAAAAACCAGACATTTGCAGCTAGATAAGTCATTTTTGTTTAAAGTTATCTTCATTGAAAAGTACAGTGCTTTTCCTTCAAAAATAAGGACATTTCAATGTGACCCCAAACTTTTGAACGGTAGTGTGTATGTATATATATATATATATATATATATATATATATATATATATATATATATATATATATATATATATATATATATATATTATAAATGATAACCCAAAAACCTTTCTTCCACTCATGCTTAATGGTTGTGTGAAGCTATTTATTGGCAAACAACTGTGTTTACTCATTTTAAATCAAACTGACAAAAGAAAGTACCCAAATGACCCTGATCAAAACACCCCAGTGACTTTGATCTGATAACATGCACACAAGTTAACACAAACAGGTTTGAATGGCTAATCAAGGTTCCAATCCTCACCTGTGACCTGTTTGTTTGTAATTAATGTGTGTGCATAAAAGGTCAGTGAATTTCTGGGCTTCTGACAGACCATTGCATCTATACAGGTATACTCATGCATTAGTACATATATATATATATATATATATATATATATATATATATATATATATATATATATATATATATATATATATATATATATATATATATATATATATATATATACACAAACATATATATATATACACATTATACACACACACACACATATATATATGTACACATACAGTATATTCGCACCCACCTGCAAAAATAAATATATATATATATATATATATATATATATATATATATATATATATATATATATATATATATATATATATATATATATATATATATATATATATATATATATATATATATACACACACACACATATGTATGTATGTATGTATGTGTGTGTGTATATATATATATATATATATATATATATATATATATATATATATATATATATATATATATATATATATATATATATATATATATATATATATATATATATATATATATATATATACAGTCGTGCTCATAAGTTTACATACCCTGGGATAATTTATGAATTCTTGGCCATTCTTCAGAGAATATGAATGATAACACAAAAACCTTTCTTCCACTCATGCTTAATGGTTGTAATATATATATATATATATATATATATATATATATATATATATATATATATATATATATATATATATATATATATATATATATATATATATATTTTTGCAGGTGGGTGCGAATTAGGGGTGTGGGGAAAAAATCGATTCAAATCGCGATTCTCACGTTGTGCGATTCAGAATCGATTCTCATTTTTAAAAAATCATTTTTTTATTTATATTTTTTATTTATTTATTTTTTTAATTAATCAATCCAACAAAACAATACACAGCAATACCATAACAATGCAATTCAATTCCAAAACCAAACCCGACCCAGCAACACTCAGAACTGCAATAAACAGAGCAATTGAGAGGAGACGCAAACACGACACAGAACAAACCAAAAGTAGTGAAACAAAAATGAATATTATCAACAACAGTATCAATATTAGTTACAATTTCAACATAGCAGTGATTAAAAATCCCTCATTGACATTATCATTAGACATTTATAAAAAAAAAAAAAAAAAAAGAACAATAGTGTCACAGTGGCTTACACTTGCATCGCATCTCATAAGCTTGACAACACACTGTGTCCAATATTTTCACAAAGATAAAATAAGTCATATGTTTGGTTCATTTAATAGTTAAAACACATTTAAATTATTGCAATCAGTTGATAAAACATTGTTCTTTACAATTATAAAAGCTTTTTACAAAAATCTACTACTCTGCTTGCATGTCAGCAGACTGGGGTAGATCCTGCTGAAATCCTATGTATTGAAGGAATAGAGAATAGTTTTGAATCGGGAAAATATCGTTTTTGAATCGAGAATCGTGTTGAATCGAAAAAAATCGATTGTGAATCGAATCGTGACCCCAAGAATCGATATTGAATCGAATCGTGGGACACCCAAAGATTCACAGCCCTAGTGCGAATGTACCCATTACCAGAGCTGTACACTAATACAAAGGCATGTTCCTTTTTAAAATTGTGCTGTGTTGGGCGAGCCAAGTACAAAATACATTGATTTGATTTAGTTTCAATGGGAGACATTCATTTGAGAGACAATGGCTAATAGTTAACCTTCGTCTTGTGTTAGGGTCGGCACTGACCCGTTTTAGTTTTTAAATGCATACAATAACCACGTACATTTATTGTTTTGCACCAAGGCTTTTTGACTTTGTCAGGAACCTCTATTTCAACAAAATAAACCTTTTTTTTTTCTTTTCACTAAATTATAAAATGCTCTTGTTGAAATTATGACCTTGGTGTTGTTAGTGTCATTTATATATATATAAAAAAAAGGTTATAAAGCAATAATTAGAGCCAAAACTGAACACACTGACAGCCAGCTCCTTTCCCAATCATGTGAGCTTTAGGGGATTCTCATTTTACCTTGTTATCCAGTACAAAAACAAACAAAGACGGGCATGTCCATACATGTAAGGTCAATTCAGTATAGAGTTGGTGACTTGCAGAGTGCACATCTCCAATTTGCAGCAGGCAAAAATGAAAAAATGATTTACAGTGAGAGAACTTCTGGATAATATTTTTGGTGCAAATGAGGTCGAGGACACAGAGCAGCATAATGATACGGATGAACAGGTTTCTGAGGAGGAAGACAATGTGGAGTATCATCCAGAGGACACAGACACATCTGATGAGGAGGCCACCTGTGGTGAGAAGAAGGACAATAACTTCTAAGGAGGAAACTTACCATGGTGGGCACAGTGAAGAAAAAAAAACCTGAGCTGCCTGCTGAAATCTTGCAGGTGAAGGACAGCGCTCCGCTCATACTTGCCAACCCTCCCGAATTTTCCGGGAGACTCCCGAATTTCAGTGCCTCTCCCGAAAATGTCCCGGGACAACATCCTCCCGAATTTCTCCCGATTTCCAGCCGGACTTAAGGCACGCCCCCTCAAGGTCCGTGCGGACCTGAGTGAGGACAGCCTGTCGTCACGTCCGCTTGGCCAACCAAAAAGTAACCACAGAACACTATACCGTATATTGTTCTGTGGTTACTTGGTTGGCCAACGGTTTACGTTGCATTGCGCACCCTGACGGCAAGTGTGGGAGTCGGTTCTGAAGTATGAAGTAAAGAGACGTAACTTCGTCACCTCGCCTGATTATTGACTCCAACCCAGAATATTACAATGCCCATACCTATGCTCCTTCAAAGGCTGTGCTACTGGCTGCAAAACATTGCACTTTCAAATACAACAATGAGTAGAGAGGAGTGTTATGTGTGTATATGTGTAAATAAATGAACACTGAAATTCAAGTATTTATTTTATTTATATGTATTTATATATATATATATATATATATATATATATATATATATATATATATATATATATATACACACTACCGTTCAAAAGTTTAGGGTCACATTGAAATGTCCTTATTTTTGAAGGAAAAGCACTGTACTTTTCAATGAAGATAACTTTAAACTAGTCTTAACTTTAAAGAAATACACTCTATACATTGCTAATGTGGTAAATGACTATTCTAGCTGCAAATGTCTGGTTTTTGGTGCAATATCTACATAGGTGTATAGAGGCCCATTTCCAACAACTATCACTCCAGTGTTCTAATGGTACAATGTGTTTGCTCATTGGCTCAGAAGGCTAATTGGTGATTAGAAAACCCTTGTGCAATCATGTTCACACATCTGAAAACAGTTTAGCTTGTTACAGAAGCTACAAAACTGACCTTCCTTTGAGCAGATTGAGTTTCTGGAGCATCACATTTGTGGGGTCAATTAAACGCTCAAAATGGCCAGAAAAAGAGAACTTTCATCTGAAACTCGACAGTCTATTCTTGTTCTTAGAAATGAAGGCTATTCCACAAAATTGTTTGGGTGACCCCAAACTTTTGAACGGTAGTGTATATATATATATATATATATACAGCTAGAATTCACTGAAAGTCAAGTATGTATTTTATTCATATATATATATGTATATATAAGAAATACTTGAATTTCAGTGAATACTAGCTATAAATATACTCCTCCCCCCTTAACACCCCCCCGCCCCCCAAATCCCCCCCAAATCTCCAGAATTTGGAGGTCTCAAGGTTGGCAAGTATGGCTCCGCTTTCTTCAAAGTTTGCTTTTACAGACACCACCACTGTTGTCTCATATTGTCCCAAAGAAAGAAAAAACGGAATGTGATACTTATGTCTTCTCTTCACAAATATGCAGCTGTGTCATCAGGAAGTGAGAAAAAATCCCACAATTATCCTCGACTATAACAAAAAACAAAGGAGGAGTGGACAACCTGGACAAGCTGACTGCCACCTACGCTTGCCAGCGAATGACCAGGAGATGGCCAATGGTCTGCATGTAATGCGTTTGTGTTGTGGACCCACATCCACCAAGGGTGGAACTCAATCCAAAAAAAAACAAGCAGAGAATGTTTCTTGATGAGCTGGCAAATTCCCTTGTCAAGCCACACATTGAGCAAAGTGTACGGGTGCCCCGAGACCCAGACACTGCAGCCTTGGACAGACAGCTGCAGAGCTCGCCTAGCACTCCGTCCACTTCATCAGCAACACAAAGAGCATCCGCGCCAGCATCCTCCTTAGCCAGCCTTGCCTCAACACCAACTAAAACAGCCACAGCCACAACCCCACTCAGGCCACCTGATTCTCAAAGAAAGAGGTGTCAGGTCTGCCCAAGCAGTAAGGACAGAAAGACAAACGTATTGTGCTTCAACTGCAAGAAATATCTCTGCAAAGAACACACTAAAAGTGTCACTTTTTGCCACACATGCATCTAAACCAGGGGTGTCCAAACTTTTTCCACTGAGGGCCGCACACTGAAAAATCAAAAAAAGCGGGGGCCATTTTGATATTTTTTTATTTAAAAAAAACAATACAATATATGTATAAAAAATATACATTCAGGCCTCCACTCAGGCTTGATTCCCCAAAGGATTTTGGTCAAAAAAATATTGAAAATGTGTCATTATTTTGTATTATTATTATTCAAGGTTTAAATCTCTAGATCAACATTAGGTCTATCTTTCAATATAACGTTTTTAAAGATTTAAGTTGTATGCCCTTTTTGTCAAAGAAAACCCTGTTTTGTTATGGAAAAAACACAAAATATGCAATATTTTCCCCCAATAAAATTTTAAAGTGGAATATTTGAGATTATATAATAATTGGAGCCTTAAAAATGTCAACTCATAACAACATTGATTTGAATGTATTATTATTTTTTGAGCAATGACACACAAAAATATCCCACTAAAATTATCGGGGATCCAAAAGGGTCCTACTCATTGAAGTGTTAAAAAATAAATTATACATTAGTTTTACTGCTTACTTTAAACACAATTGTCTTGAGATCAACTTCAGATCTAGCCGTCAATTATAACTTTTATTGTTGTTTATGTTTTTTGTTTGTTCTTTTTTGGCCCTTCTTCAGAAAAAAAACAACAACTTTGTTTTTTATATGGCAAACACAAAATATGCAACATTTCCATTCCATTCTCAAAGTGGAATATTTAATGTGACGTAGTTGGAGCCTTGAATAGGTCAATAATTCATAATAACATTGATTTTGATTCATTATTATTTTTTAAAGAAAACAACAGCCTGCATGGCAGCTTTGTGTTATTAGAGTAAACATTGCAAGATTTTCTTGTCACCTGTTTTCTCTTTTATACCACTTTGTATGTTTTTTATTTATTTAATCGTATTTTTAGAATGTGCCGTGGGGCCGTTAAAAAACTACCTGCGGGCCGCAAATGGCCCCCGGGCCGCACTTTGGACACCCCTGATCTAAACACACACACATACACATGCAAGTTCTTGCACACAGAGACTTTTACTCTGATTTTGTTTTGTATTAGTTTTGGAACTAGTAATCTATTTCTATTGGTTTGATTTGCTTGATTGGTTGTTGTTTTGTTTGACCTTGAAGTTCTGTTGCTGAAAAACAATACTTTTTAGCCTTTTTCTTGAAGTAAATATATATGGGTCGAAATTGACCCGTAACACCGTATATGTTACTATAGTTAAAATTATAAAAAGGAAAAAATTAACTTTGTGCGTTCAAACAGAGCATAAAAAGTTTGGTGGACAAAATGATACAAAGAAGAAGTGGCATAAAACACGTCTTTCTGTGGCAGCATCGGAGAAAGTAGTACAAACCCTGTTTCCATATGAGTTGGGAAATTGTGTTAGATGTAAATATAAACGGAATAAAATGATTTGCAAATCATTTTCAATCCATATTCAGTTGAATATGCTACAAAGACAACATATTTGATGTTCAAACTGATAAACATTTTTTTTTTTGCAAAGAGATGTGTTCTAATACTCATCAGTAATAGTCAGGTAACACAACAACCTTTTATTTATTTATACGATTCTCTTGAGGTTAATTTTACCATTTATTAAATTGAAATCGAGGGGTATACTGACCAAAAAAAGGCCCAATGGCCCACACCAAAAATATTAAAACCAATATTTTCATGGGTAAGGAAGCCTAACAAGGTAACCAAGAGATTAGAAACAAATTGGATGATAGATAATTGTTGTTAGTGTATTTTAAAGCTGATTTAAGACATGGGTCAAAACCGACCCGTTAACATAAGAGGAAGGTTAAGCTTTTGATTGTGTTGAATATGTTTTTTTTACTCTAGCAATTTAAGAGATGTTTTTGCACACTTTATTTAGATCAATTATTATTAAATGTGTTGAGTTTTAGAGCTCCGTCTGAGAAACAATTGCATTTGTAAATTGAGGTGCTACTATACAGGTATACTCATGCATTAATACCGCACATACAATATTACATGCAATGTCACTTTCTTTACAGTCGGCTGAACCAGTGCCTGTCTTGTGCTGGTAATTGTGCTTCGCCCTAATGTCGTCCTCTCCGTGAAGCCTGTTTTAATATGAGACATACGATGAAGCCTCGACGTGGTTGCTTAGGGCCAAGTCATATAATCTCCGGAAGGACATTAATCATCACATCGATTATTGCAGGCTCCGTTTTATTTACAATGCCAGGAGAAAGGAGACCTTGCATGTTCATTTAAGAATTGCGCAAAGCTCATTAACATGGATTATGTATTGATAGAAGGGGGAATTAGATCAGCTTTACCCAGGAAACAGGAGACATGATTAGAATATATTTCACCTTCTTGAATGATACGCTGCCGTATCCTGGGAGATGTCATAAAGGAACCTTTAGAAATTAATATAAATGAGAAGACTTTCTGCAAAATGTCTTAGATTTGGACTAGGGTTTCCACACAGCCAGCTTTTTGTCTCAAGAGGCAACCTGCGTGTTCTCTTTTCTTTTGGTAAAAAATGTCGTTGACACTGATGACCTCTCTCTCTCTCCTCCCCTTGCCCTCGGTCAGGAAGACCTAATCACTGCATCTTCAGAGCCTGCGGGGAGGAGAAGAGGGAAGGCGGGGGGTTTAGATTGGAATACTCAGAGAGCAGAAGGAGGTGCCGGTTGAGCCGCTCACCCACAGGCCTCTTGGGACTGAATAGCTGCCGACAGTTATGGTGGAGGGGGGCTTCGAGGATTGCATGAGGAACCCGAGTAAATATGGTCTTTCTCCAACTTGTAGTTCGAGCGAGCACTATCTGTGCGTCTTATGAGGACAACTCAGGACCGTATCCTTGGTGGCGACTACGCACTTGTCAGTTGTGAAATATGAAAAAAAGATGTTTAGGATAAATGGATGGCAGACAAAATTGTAATGCAAGGGGATAACTCGTGACTTCTACACACCGTAAAGTTTGTTTGTAGCAGTACTATTATAAGTACTTACTAGACCTGGGTGTTACGGCCTAAAAATAAAACATTAAATGTTATTTTTTAATTTTTTTAATTCAAATGACAGAGATAATTCTAAACAAGTTTAACTTTTATTTGATTTAAAAACTAGTAGTTTGAAGTGACACTGCATACACTACATCTACCAACATTATGAAGGACAGCTCCCACCCTGGCTTTGACCTGTTTGACCTGCTGCCCTCAGGAAGGCGCTACAGAGTCATCAGGTCTAAGACAAACAGACTCAAGAACAGTTTGTTTCCCTAAAGCCATAACCCCGGTGAACACTCATAGGCACTGATTTTATAGTTTAGCACCTCTCTGTGTGCAATTTTTACTTTCCACCCACAGTCTGAATGCTTCTGTATATACTGTATGTATATCAGTGACGTGCAGTCAATGGAGGCAGGTGAGGCGGGGCCTCACGTGCCATCATGGAAAGAAAAAAAATGCAAAAAGAAAAAAAAAAAATTAAATTGTTATATGTATCCAGTGATTATACTATAAAGTTATTTTCCATTTAACTTCACCATTTTTAGATTATTTTTATTCAAAATCGCTGAATTTTCACATTTGCCGTTCAAATACTGAGAAGAGACTTGCGGTGATCAGCAACCAGTTGAGGCACGTCACTGCGTTGTGCCTCAACATGGATTGCGGACTAGGCTAACTGCTGGCCTGCTGTGCAGTGAGACCGTATTGCTATATGGATTATATTATACACTTCCCTAGTTTAGTTAGCTGAGGTATATAATGTACAGTGTATTTGGTCAACAACTGTATGTGTGTAAGTATTTCTTGTGCTGAGCATTCATAAAACGGCTGCAAAAGACGCACTGGCTGAGGCTCGCAGTAATCCCACCTCCTGGTGGTAGAGAATGCACCCCTGCCGTAGAATGCACCCCCTGACGGGAGTGTTATATCAATTAAAGCCCACACTTAAACTTTCCACGTGCAAGATTGAATCTATTTAAAAAAGTTATTTAATAAGAAGCCAAAAAGTGCAAAAACAATGTTCATGTTGGAGGAGTTGTGAATGACTGCAGGGCCACAACATTAGGTACACCGGCAGACTGCAGCACATATTTCATATTTCATTCATTCGTTTGTAAATCTGGCTGTAATGAAGTCAGTGCCTCACCAGCCATGAACCTCACCGCACGTCACTGATGTATATAGTATAATATTTAAACAACACATTCAGAACATTCGTTCTCAGGACCGCACTGTGCACCTTACCTCCTTTTGCACTATTTTTATTGTATTTCCTCCCTATGTTTTGCATATTTGTAGACTGTTGCAGTGATACTGGAGTTGCTTTTAATCTCATTGTACCTGTGTATAGTGACAATAAAAGGCATTCTATGTATTCTATCTTACTCTTAGCAAAATTCAAATGTGTACAGTGTTGTTCTTTCTAGACCAGATATCAATTGTAATTTATATGGAAACATTTCTAAAGAACTAAATTAAATTAGAGAGTTGTGAAATAATATAGTCAATTAAACTAATACAAAGTGGTAAAGCTCTAGGACCATATGGCTGTCCAATAGAGTTTTTTAAAGTTTTTTTTTAATTGCAGATAAATAAGGATGTCCGATAATGGCTTTTTGCCGATATCCGATATTCCGATATTGTCTAACTTTTTAATTACCGATACCGATATAAACCGATACCGATAACCGATATATACAGTCGTGGAATTAACACATTATTATGCCTAATTTGGACAACCAGGTATGGTGAAGATAAGGTCCCTTTTAAATTGTTTTTATAAAATAAGATAAATTAATTAAAAACAATTTCTTGAATAAAAAAGAAAGTGAAACAATATAAAAACAGTTACATAGAAACTAGTAATTTATGAAAATTAGTAAAGTTAACTGTTAAAGGTTAGTACTATTAGTGGACCAGCAGCACGCACAATCATGTGTGCTTACGGACATCCCTTGCAGACTGTATTGATCTATATTGATGTATAATGTAGGAACCAGAATATTAATAACAGAAAAAAACAATCCTTTTGTGTGAATGAGTGTGAATGAGTGTAAATGTGGGAGGGAGGTTTTTTGGGTTGGTGCACTAATTGTAAGTGTATCTTGTGTTTTTTATGTTGATTTAATTAAAAAAACAGAAAAAAACAAACAAAAAAAACGATACCGATAATAAAAAAAACGATACCGATAATTTCCGATATTACATTTTAACGCATTTATCTCTACAGATAAGTTAACTTATCTTCTAGACGACATGTTCAATGACATGTACTACCTCAAACTTTCACGGAGGCATCGATAATATTATTACTAAAACCGGGTAAAGTAAAATTTGAATGCAGTTCATATCGCCCCATTTCTCTTTTAAATGTGCATTACAAGATTCTAGCAAAAGCACTGGCTTTGCGACTTGAACCGATTATGCCAGGTAGCATTTCACCAGACCAAACAGTGTTTATGAAAAACCGACACTCTTTTTCCAACATATTACGCCTCCTTGATATTATTTTTTCCCCCATCATCTGGGAAGACACCAGAACTGGTGGTAACAATGAATGCGGAGAAGGCTTTTGATAGGGTGGAGTGAAGTTATTTGTTAGAAGTCTTAAAAAGGTTTTGCATTGGGTTTACCGTATTTTTCGGATTATAAATGGCAGTTTTTTTCATAGTTTGGCCGTGGGTGCGACATATACTCCGGAGCGACTTATGTTTGAAATTATTAACACATTACCGTAAAATATCAAATAATATTATTTATCTCATTCGCGTAAGAGACGAAGCAAATGGCAGCAATCGTCACTCACACGTCAACCAATAAGAATTGGGCGGGGGAGGGTCATGGCATAAGTGCATTGTGGGTCATGGGATGCTAACTGCTATATGCTATATACCAGTGGTCCACAACCTTTTTGTAGCTGTGAAAATTTGAAAATTAGTCCCACTGGTTTTTTTTTTGGGTTTTTTTTCCGGGTTTTTTTTCCCATAAAGAAATACAATCATGTGTGCTTACGGACTGTATCCCTGCAGACTGTATTATCTGTATTCATATATAATGTATATATTGTGTTTTTTATGTTGAAAACAAAACAAAAAAAAAACTTTTTTTTATTTTTAATTTCCTTACACCACTGCCTTTCAAATGTCTATTCTTGGTGTTGGATTTTATCAAATAAATGTCCTCCAAAAATGCAACTTATACTCTAGTGCGACTTATATATGTTTTTTTCCTTCTTTATTATGCATTTTCGGCCGGTGCGATTTATACTCCGGAGCGATTTATAATCCGAAAAATACGGTATTCATAAAATAACAAACAATGACAAATAAAGATACAATACTATTAACCGAAACATGTATGTGTAAAAAAAAACAAAAAAACAACAACATTATGATTTGTACATTTTCAGAATGTGCTTGTTTTATTTTTAAACAACGAAAACAATGAAGTTGTCTTTATTTTTAAGTTATCGTGCCGGGATTTTACTAGTTCGAATCAAATTGTGTCCAGCTTTGCTAAACCAGCACAGCTTTTCCCGTGCTTCCCCAATTACAAAATTTATTTGTATTTTGCCTCGTTTATGGATTAAAAAACTCGCCTTACCTGCATGTTTCCTCCTGCTTCCATATATTGGCATCACAAACGCCAACGCCGTGCGGATTCATCACAACACATTATGTATATCAAGCAGCCAATCTACTGTGGGGAATTCCACCATGAACTCCCATGTTGGAAATCATGTATCACAAATCTGTGCAGGATGGGAGTGAGGAGGATGGAGCTTTTGAGCGTAATTTAACATAGAACCTTGTTATTGAGCTGAAGGGCAGGGCGTTTTGCATTATGTAACCTCCCCTATGTGGCTATAACCCTTCTATTTACCTGACAAATCCTGCAAAGATGCCATCACTGCAGGCCCGTGAAGGTTACATGCACACCGTGGGGGTAATGTGTATTGGATTTCTTGCTGATTGTGGAAGTTTACCTCTTTTGCTAAATTTATTTGAAAAAAAAACCCGATACTGGATATCCATCCGTCTATTTGCTTTGATACTGAATAATTACAGAAAAATAATGAAAAAGGAACATTAAATAAAAACTAAGTATTTATAGATTTGTTTTTTTTTTAGTTTTTGCAGAAACCCAAGCAAATTGTAACCTTAACTTGGTGGTAAGCAAAGGTCAAAGGTTGCTTGCACTTGGTCACCATGATTTCACACAGTGTGTTTCATTAAGTGAATTGTGAAGTGAATTATATTTATATAGCACTTTTCTCTAGTGACTCAAAGCGCTTTTACATAGTGAAACCCAATATCTAAGTTACTTTTAAACCATTGTGGATGGCACTGGGAGTAAGTGGGTAAAGTGTCTTGCCCAAGGACACAAAGGCACTGACTAGGATGGCGGAAGCGGGGATCGAACCTGGAACCCTCAAGTTGCTGGCACGGCCAATCTACCAACCGAGCTATACTGCCCCTTTACCTTTTCAAGATACTGTGTGTGTACCACAATATGAGTTATCTAATGTATGGACTTTAGTGTTTCAGAACAGAATATTCTAAATATTCATTTGTATATATGAATACAATATTCATACAATTGTTTGAATCTAAAATCACACACTTTATCTTTGCTTTCTGGTCAAAAGTTAAAGATAGTTCTGCTAACAGTGCCTACTGATTACAAAGCTGGTTTAAAGGGTTTAGCTTACATTGTTAATTAGGTAAAGAGGGCCTATAATGGTTTTAAAACACTTCCTTGTGGTCTAGATGACATAGGACAGTGGTGCGTGTACCATTAGTGGTATGCAGGCTCCATCTAGTGGTATGCCAAATAATCACTTGATTAAAGTACAGTGTTTTATATTGCTATATTCAAACAGCGTGCAATGTTATAGTGGCCCAAAAATTGCATATACTTGTTAAATAAAACATGTGCCTTGTTTTTAATAACTACTTCAGCCTACTATGAGACTTTAAACTGTTTTTAACTTTTAACTTTTTTAACTGCTTTTTATCTAACAAAATTGTTCTTAGGGTAATTTTGTATTTGCTTTTTAATGTGTATTTTACTTCTGTTTTAAATTTTATTTTTTAGTCTGTCCTTTGCCTTTATTTCTTTGTGGTGTACAGCCCTTTGTCTTTCAACTGTGGTTGTTTTTAAAGGGCTTTATAAATAAAGTTGGTATGGTATGGTATGGTACTATGCTACTATATTTTAATGTTGGTCATTATGGTGGTACTTGGCGAGCCAGGTTTTTTTCTATGGTGGTACCTGGCAAAAAAAAAAGTTTAAGAACCGCTGACTTAGAAGTTCTCAGTTGTTTGTTCTAAAACTGATTTTACTAGGTAAAACCATGGAAATTCATTGCCTTAGGCTGTAATTACAAGTGCTGCCAACATGATGTGAACTTTGTAATTCACCCATATTTCTGGTCCAGCCTGCGGATAATTTCAAAGGTTGCCATATAACTACTTCAAAGGACTTATGATGTAATCTACGTTTGAAACACTTCCTTGTGGTCTACATCAGTGATTCTCAAACTGTGGTGGATGGTACGCCAAAGAATCACTTGAGTAAAGTACAGTGTCTTACTTTCCTATGTTCAAACACAGTGTTACTGTTCAAACTGTTGTGTAACAGTGGCCCCCAAAAAAATACTTGTTAAATAAAACCGTTGTCTACGCTACTGTATTTTAATGTTGGTCGTTATGGTGGTACTTGGAGAGACAAGTGTTTTCTGAGGTGGCACTGGTCGAGATAATATGCATTAGATATGCTTTGATGTAAATTTTGCTCCACAGTCACATTTATACCTCGTTTTTTGAGTGTGTCTGAGACATGTATGATTCTGGAGGCGTTCCGAGATTGCAAATGAAATTACCAAAATATGTAACTATAAAATGTTGTTATTAATGTGCCTGTTTTTTTAAAATTTCCTTACACCACTGCCTTTCAAATGTCTATTGTTGGTGTTGGATTTTATCAAATAAATGTCCTCCAAAAATGCAACTTATACTCTAGTGCGACTTATATATGTTTTTTTCCTTCTTTATTATGCATTTTCGGCCGGTGCGATTTATACTCCGGAGCGATTTATAATCCGAAAAATACGGTATTCATAAAATAACAAACAATGACAAATACAGATACAATACTATTAACCGAAACATGTAAGTGTAAAAAAAAAACAAAAAAACAACAACATTTTAATTTGTACATTTTCAGAATGTGCTTGTTCTATTTTGGTGGATGGTACGCCAAAGAATCACTTGATTAAAGTACAGTGTCTTACTTTCCTATGTTCAAACACAGTGTTACTGTTCAAACTGTTGTGTAACAGTGGCCCCCCAAAAAATACTTGTTAAATATGTAACTATAACATGTTGTTATTAATGTGCCTGTTACTACTGTACATTACATAGAAGTTGCCGTCAAACTTGCGGCACAGATCTTTAATATGTATTCAACTTGCATTATCACGATATAACGGTGCTATGAAAGGTCTATCGTAGGCCAAATGTATGTTGTCGTCTATATTGCGCAACCATAGTTTTGTATGTACATCAATGGGGCGAGTTGGGACAGTATCTGAATGCGGGGATGCAGACCTGCCAAGTTAAAGTACCACTAATAGTCACGCTCACACTAGGTGTGGTGGAATTATCCTCTGCATCCCCTTGTTCCACCCCCTGGGAGGTGAGGGGAGCAGTGAGCAGCAGCGGTGGCCGCGCTCGGGAATCATTTGGTGATTTAACCCCCCAGTCCAACCCTTGATGCTGAGTGCCAAGCAGGGGTCCCATTTTTTGTAGTCTTTGGTATGACTCGGCCGGGGTTTGAACTCACAAACTTCCAGTCTCAGGGGCGGACACTCTAACCACAAGGACACTGAGCAGGGTTTTAAAGTACCAATGATAGTCACACACACACTAGGTGTGGTGAAATGATCCTCTGCATTTGACCCATCCCCTTGTTCCACTCCCTGGGAGGTGAGGGGAGCAGTGAGCAGCAGCGGTGGCCGCGCTCGGGAATCATTTGGTGATTTAACCCCCAATTCCAACCCTTGAAGCATAGTTCAGTGTAACTGTGGCCCGTGCCCCCTTGGCAACTAATACTTAAATATATTACTGCAACTATATGCGTCTCACTGAAAAGAACATTAACTACACAAGAAATTACTTACACACCTGCTTTTTAAAACACATATAAAAAACTTAGTTATTTTTTTTTTTTTTTTTTAAAGATGGGATAAATGTCTAGAACAAATGGAGATAAACTCCCCCAACTTAAGCATTTTTTTTTATTTTTTTTTACAAATTCAATATAGAATGGCCACAATTAGTTTTTACATTATCACCAGTGGATAACATGAATCATAATAATAAGCTATATATTTTTTTTTTCTCTTTTTATTAGTGTATCTCCTGGGAGTCAAAGGGGAACTTCACTTTTTTTTAGAATTGTTCCTGTCATCCACACACACATTTTTTTTGTTCTTTATGCATTCTAAATATTAAATAAAGTCCTCTTACAATGGACCCTTTGGTAGTCGCTGTATTCAGCCTATAAAACCCCTTCAAATTACAGTACATCCAAACACCTCCATTAAGGTTTTATATACATGCTGTAGGTACAGTATATATGTTATGTAGTAATGGGAACATTTTTATTAACATTTAATATTTACGCATTTTAATCATTTTGAGCATACGCGGCTCATTAATTTAAAAAAAACGCATAACAACGTTTGGTTTTATTACTGCAGTTTTATTACTGCAGACTTCTCAGTGACCTAGTGATTAGAGGGTCCGACCTGAGATCTGTAGGTTGTGAGTTCAAACCCTGGCCGACTCATACCAAAGACTATAAAAAATGGAACCCATTACCTCCCTGATTGACACTCAGCATCAAGAGTTGGAATTGAGGGTTAAATCACCACGAATGATTCCCGGGCGCGGCCACCGCTGCTGCTCACTGCTCCCCTCACCTCCCAGGGGGTGATCAAGGGTGACGGGTCAAATGCAGAGAATAATTTCGCCAAACCTCGTGTGTGTGTGACAATCATTGGTACTTTAACTTTTTTTTAACTTTCATGAGAGCCAACAAACATACTAAATCATCACTTACTGTACGAAGTCTACTGTCACTAGGATGCCAAATGATATCATTTTGTTAAAGTCCCGTTTAGATAAAAAAAACCTCGTAAGGCTCGCGGAGAAAAGGGGAGTGGAACCAACCTTTTTAGACTTAGACTTAGACTTAGACAAACTTTAATGATCCACAAGGGAAATTGTTCAACACAGTAGCTCAGTTACAATGATGGAAAGTGTAAGGATGGAAAGGACAATGCAGGTATCAATAGACTAAAAAAGCTATACAAAAATCTAACATATATACGAATATATACATAATATGTTTACATAATAATTTATATACAGATATATTATATTATGTCTATAACATATATACAATATAAACCAATGACCATGTACAATATTACAGTATATATGACAGCAGCAGCATACAATAGAGAGTAGGTCCAGCAGGAAATAGAAAATAGACATTATAAACATTATAAACAAAGAGAAGTAGCTAACATTTGTGTGTCGTCCTCGCCATCCCCCGGTCTAAATAGTCCTACTATCCAGGTGAGAGGCGTGATTTATGATCTACAATAAACATCCACAAGCAAGGAAGCAAGGATGATGCTCGATGATGTCAACATTTGCAAACAATTTAGTGATCACGGCACCGCTTCAAATAGTTTGTCTGCATTTGCGCTTATAATAGCAATATCACTAATACGTAGTCAATATTCAAGTCACAACATGTCAATGGAGTATTGTTGGTGCTGACTTTGAGCTACATAAAGAGCAACTTCCGTTAAGCAAGCTGAAGTGTCTCCGACCATCTCCTGGGGAACTCAACAGTGTCCAAATCTGCAGTTTTTACATTCAATTCTACATGTCGCACAGGGTAATTGCAACTGCTCGTAGAATAATTACAACGATTCGTCAAGTGGATAAAAATGTGATTCTGAGTTGAAAGCCCAGCCTCGCTCCAACACCCCCCAGGGAAATGGCATGAGACCGACACCGTCTCGCTCCTGCCCCTGAAAGTACACGCCCTTTCGCGGGACACAAACCTATAAAAAAATCTAACATAATATAGCATCAAGGCTGTGATTGATCATCTTGTAGAATATTTCCACGTCTGCCGTCTCCAGCTAGGGATCACCATTTGCAATAAACATGAGTGTTGTAATGCATCCATGAGCTCCAACTGCAAGGACGCTGTCATGATCTCACAGGATAGTTTGGTCATTATTATTAGCTTCCTGTATTTTGTATTGCTACCAGACTAGCGCCTTTGTTTTTCGATTTTCTTCATATCTACCTGTGGTTTCCTTACCATTTTTGTGTGTTACTTTGTGCTTCCTATGCCTGGTTAACCTTTGTGCACTTCCCTGCTGCACCTCTTTGTTTTTATCATTAAATACATTTTTACCTGTTCTAGCCTGCCGTCTCTGCATCCTGTGGTTGAAGACCGACACAGCCGTAACAGACACTCTCCTTCTCTCCGGAATAACTATCGTGTGCTCGCAAGAAAGAAACAATGAACAAGCTGAATAGTTGAAAGTTTGGGGTTTCTCACTGAGTTGACTCAACCCTGACAACGAGCTGTAAAAGTCTCATTTTTTTGTGATAGAGTGATTGGAGCACATACTTGTTGGTCCCAAAAAACATTCATGAAGATTGGTTATTTTATGAATTTATTATGGGTCTACTGAAAATGTGACCAAATCTGCTGGGTGAAAAGTAAACATACAGCAATGTTAATATTGGGTTACATGTCCCTTGGCAAGTTTCACTGCAATAAGGCACTTTTGGTAGCCATCCACAAGCTTCTGGCAAGCTTCTGGTTGAATTTTTGACCACTCCTCTTGACAAAATTGGTGCAGTTCAGCTAAATTTGTTGGTTTTCTGACATGGACTTGTTTCTTCAGCATTGTCAACACAATTAAGTCAGGACTTTGGGAAGGCCACTCTAAAACCTTAATTCTTGCCTGATTTAGCCATTCCTTTACCACTTTTGACGTGTGTTTGGGGTCATTGTCCTGTCGGAACACCCAACCGCGCCCAAGACCCAACCTCCGGGCTGATGATTTTAGGTTGTCCCGAATAATTTTGGAGGTAATCCTTCTTTTTCATTGTCCCATTTAAAGCACCAGTTCCATTGGCAGCAAAACAGGCCCAATGCATAATACTACCACCACCATGCTTGACGGCAGGGATGGTGTTCCTGGACTCAACATTTCTCCTCCAAACATATTGCTGGGTATTGTGGCCAAACAGCTCAATTTTTCTTTCATCTGACTTCAGAACTTTCCTCCAGAAAGTCTTATCTTTGTCCATGTGATGTCAAACAAACATTGAGCTGTTTGGCCCAGCAATATGTTTGGAGGCGAAAAGGTGAGACCTTTAACCCCAGGAACACAATGTCTACCGTCAAGCATGGTGGTGGTAGTATTATGTTCTGGGCCTGTTTTGTTGCCAATGGAACTTGTGCTTTAAATGGGACAATGAAAAATGAGGATTACCTCCAAATTCTTAAGGACAACCTAAAATAATCAGCCCAGAGGTTGGGTCTTGGGCGCAGTTGGGTGTTCCAACAGGACAATGACCCCAAACACACATCAAAAGTGGTAAAGGAATGGCTAAATTAGGCTAGAATTAAGGTTTTAGAATGGCCTTCCCAAAGTCCTGACTTAAATGTGTGGACAATGCTGAAGAAACAAGTCCATGTCAGAAAACCAACAACTTTAGCTGGACCGCACTAATTTTGTCAAGAGGAGTGGTCAAAAAGTCAACTAAAAGCTTACCAGAAGCTTGTGGATGGCTACCAAAAGTGCCTTATTGCAGTGAAACTTGCCAAGGGACATGTAACCAAATATTAACATTGCTGTATGTATACTTTTGACCTAGCAGATTTGGTCACATTTTCAGTAGACCCATAATAAATCCATAAAAGAACCAAACTTCATGAATGTTTTTTTGTGACCAACAAGTATGTGCTCCAATCACTCTATCACAAAAAAATAAGAGTTGTCGAAAGTATTGGAAACTCAAGACAGCCATGACATTATGTTCTTTACAAGTGTATGTAAACTTTTGATCGCGACTGTATCTTAAAATGTGTTTTGTGGCAATTCCAACTTTGACCACAGAGTCAGTTGCTATGGAGAATCACGCTCTCCATTATTTCCTCTCTCACAAAACCACCCAGGAATGGGGCCATTTGAGTACAACAATACAATAATACAACATTATTATAATTCAATGACACTGTTGCCTCGTCCACACACTAATGAGATAGTGTCAGGAGCAACTGAGGTTCAGTATCCTACCCAGTGATACTTCCACATTAAGAGACCACTACTCTACCACCTGAGCCCCACCACACGCCCGACTCTCCACTGTGTAGCTTGTGAGCTTCCTCAGTTGTTTGTGAACAATTGTGACTGATGAGAGATGGAGAGTGATAATGGAGGTGAAACTTATGGATGTGTTACAACCGCCATTTTTATTGCACATATTGATATGCAATTGGAGGAGAATGTGTTTGTAAATACATACACACTGGAAAAGATGCGCTAAACAAAGACAAATCACACCCTTGAAGGTGCACGCTGACGTAGCAAATTCTGGGCCACCATCTCACCCTAAACCTGCCCCATAAACACACACTTGGTATGATTACATGCACTAAACATTCTCACGTTGTGCGATTCAGTATCAATTCTCATTTAAAAAAAAATATTATTGACCATTCTTCAACATGTACAAGACACATCAGAACTGAAATTACATTTTCGGCATAGGTTTTTATTTTTTAAAGATGGGATAAATAGGTCTAGAACAAATCTAGATAAATTCCCCCAACTTATTTTTTTATTTATTTACAAATTCAATATAAAATGGCCAGAAAACATATCAAGATTCAGGATTCAGGATGCTTCATTATTGTCCATTCTTTAACATGTACAAGACACATTAGAACTGAAATTACATTTTCGGCACAGTCCCACTAAGAGCAGACATACGTTACAGGGAGACAAGACAGGACTACCAATGGATCAGCCACTTACGGCGCTCATTAAAAAAGGTGGGAAAAAGGTGATATTGCGAAAGGGTGGAAGAGTAAAAAAATATCAGTCAAAGGCTGGACCCTCGCGAGGGGGTCCAGACTGAGTCCAAGGGAAAAAACATGTTACATATAATCACAACAACTCGCAACAGAGGGGGGCGGGGGGGGGGGGAGTTGGGGCCCTGGAGCCCGGCCTGCTGCTATAAAGCGCTACTCAGCCGTCCATCACCCCGAAGGGCAATCAAGCGATGGTGAAGGCGTAGGGTGGGGGTGAGTAGTGTGTTTGTGTATATGCCCATTGTCTTTGGGTATAGTGGTGTTGTGTCCATAGGCTCGGGGCCGTTCTGCATGCAAGGCAAGCAAAGTTCGACTTCCAGGTGTCGTTGTGGAGGGAGGGAGGTCAAAAGTGTCCATCTTTGAGAGTCCTCAGGGAATGTTTACAGAACAGCCTGTTCTTGTTGTTGCATCAAGGCCATTCGAGGGAGTCAAATCGTAGATTCGGATTTGTTCTATTCGTCCATGTTGGCTCTCATATCCAATATTTCCCTTTCATCAAGCTTCTCCATGATGTGACCCATCTTGCGATTCAGTTCAGAAATCGCCCCAGACTGTGATCCCACAGCCCGGCCCAAACCTACCATTGCGACGAACAGCCTTTGGGCTCCTTGAGTGGCTGCCATCGTCTTACAAATTTTACGATACACCAGAGCAATGCCAAGCTCAATCAGCAGGTACCCCGCGATCATGGTTCCAAAGAGGTAGATGTCTTCCACGTCCTCGATGGAAAGGACTGAGAGGCACATGGTTCTCCATTTGTCCCAGGAATCTCTCATGTACCCCTTAGCAATGGTTCCATCAAGGAAACCAGGCTCCCCAGAACCTCTTTCTTCCTATTGACATTATCACCAGTAAATAGTATGAATTATAAGAAAATGCCTTTTTTTTGTTTGTATATAATTGTTATTAGTGTGTCTCCTGGGAGTTAAAGGGGGACTTCAAGTTTTTCGATTTTTTACTATCATTCCATTTTTTCTTTATACATTCTAAATATTAAATAAAGTCCTCTTACAATGGAGCATGTATTCAGCATATAAAATCCCTTCAAATTACACCCAAACACCTCCATTAAGGTGTTACATACATGCTGTAAGTATATATGTTATGTAGTAATGGGCACATTTTTATTAACATTTAATATTTACGTATTTTGATCATTTTGAGCATACGCGGCTCATTAATAAAAATAAAAAAAACGCATAACAAAGTTTGGTGTTATTACTGCAGTTCTATTACTGCAGACTTTGTGAGAGCCAACAAACATAATAAAACATCACTCACTGTATAAGGTCTGCTGTCATTAGGATGCCAAATGATATAATTTTGTTATGGTTCCGTTTGGATGAAAAATTACTCATAAGCCTCGTAGAAGAAAAAGGGAGTGGAACCAAGCTTCTTTTTGTGTAATCCTCCCCATCCCCCGGTCTAAATTGGCTGTCAAAGTGCACCAACTTGTCGGAATACTTCCTCATCCTTCTACTATCCAGGCGAGAAGCATAATTTATGATCCACAATAAACAGCCACAGGCACTGTGATGAGGTGGCGACTTGTCCAGGGTGTACACCGCCTTCCGCCCGAATGCAGCTGAGATAGGCTCCAGCACCCCCCGCAACCCCAAAAGGGACAAGCGGTAAAAAATGGATGGATGGAATAAACATCCACAAGCGAGGAAGCAGCTCACTACTCGATGATGTCAACATTTGCAAACAATTTGGTGATCCCACCACCGCATTAAATAGTTTGTCTGCATTTGCGCTTATAATAACAATATCACTAATACTTGGTTAATATTCAAGTCACAACATGTGAATGGAGTATTGTTGGTGGTTTTGGATTGGTTGTGCAGCCCTTTGAGACTTGTGATTAAGGACAATATAAATACACTTTGATTGATTGGTTGTTTATTGGGTTTTATGGGCGGAATAGAGAACCTCCCATTGACTCTGTTGTAAGCAGACTTTTATTTACATTTATTTAGGAATTAGAATTAGAGATATCCGATAATGGCTTCTTTGCCGATATCCGATATACCGATATTGTCCAACTCTTAATTACTGATTCTGTTAACCACCGATACCGATATATACAGTCGTGGAATTAATACATTATTTTGCCTAATTTTGTTGTGATGCCCCGCTGGATGCATTAAACAATGTAACAAGGTTTTCCAAAATAAATCAACTTAAGTTATGGAAAAAAAATGCCAACATGGCACTGCCATATTTATTATTGTTGTGGTGGGTGTATATTGTAGCGTCCCGGAAGAGTTAGTGCTGCAAGGGGTTCTGGGTATTTGTTCTGTTGTGTTTATGTTGTGTTACGGTGCGGATGTTCTCCCGACATGTGTTTGTCATTCTTGTTTGGTGTGGGTTGACAGTGTGGCGCATATTTGTAACAGTGTTAAAGTTTTTTATACGGCTACCCTCAGTGTGACCTGTATGGCTGTTGACCAAGTATGCGTTACATTCACTTGTGTGTGTGAAAAGCCGTAGATATTATGTGATTGGGCCGACACGCAAAGGCAGTGCCTTTAAGGTTTATTGCCGCTCTGTACTTCTCCCTACGTCCGTGTACCACTCCGTACAGCGGCGTTTTAAAAAGTCATACATTTTACTTTTTGAAACCGATAACGATAATTTCCGATATTACATTTTGAAGCATTTATCAGCTCTAGTTAGAATGCATACAAAAAACAACTTGGCGTCAAGTCTTTCATAATGGTTGTGACCGATACGCAAAAAAAAATAAAAAAAAATGCAGTTCCCGTTTAAATCTTCCACTGTCTTTAAAACCTAGTGGCACCTCTGCTTGTAACTTTAATCCAGGGTCTTTGAACGCACCACAGTTATGGGCAGTGCGATGCAAGAGTGACACTTGTACATTACTTCATCCTACAGTATTCTGATTCAAATAAATGTATTACATTTGTATCTTCCTTCCATCACCTCAAACTTGTTCCAAAATGTCGGTGCTGTGCGTGACTGCACTACAAAAAGTCAGTGTTCAAAAACAAGAAAAAAAAATACAAAAATTGGTGGTATTTTATTTGAACTAAGCAAAATTATCTGCCAATAGAACAAGAACATTTGGCTTGTCAAGACTTTCCAAAACAAGTCAAATTAGCTAACCTCAATGAACCCAAAAATACCATAAAATAAGTATATTCTCCCTAATAACAAGTGCACTTTTCTTGGTCGAAAAAAAAGATACCTTTTTGCTCAATATGTTGAAAAATATTCTTAAATTAAGTAAATGCTAGTGCCATTATCTTGACATAATGATATGCGCTCGGCATCATGATTTTTTTTTTCATGCTTGAAGTAAGAAATTATTACTTTAAAAAAGTAGTTTTGTACCTGTGAGTGTTAATGACACAGCTTTGCATCAGTTGATATTCTAGTTTCAAGCATGTTTTACTCAATATAGGTCATAAAATCTCAGCAACAAGCTGTAATACCTTACTGAGATCATTTAGGACCAAAACCCTTAAAACAAGTAAAACACTAACATAAAATCTGCTTAGTGAGAAGAATTATCTTATCAGACAGAAAATAAGCAAATATCACCCTTCTTTGAGATATTTTTATCTTACTTAGATTTCAGTTTTTGCAGTGTGCTTAAAGGCAGGTGTTTTTTTTTTAAGTAAAGTGTTCGAAAAAAAAAAAAAATCTGCCATACAGGTGCAACAAACCATTTTGGGTGAGAAGTTTAGTTAGACTCAGAAATTAATTTGATAAAAGCAACCTTATTATTGAACTTTAACAGCAATACCGCGGCCCCAAAGCACAAGAGGGCACTTGTACGACATACCAACTTACCAAAATCCCTTGGAGCTGCACATCACCGAATAGCGGTTCGGAGGGGTGAGAGATGAAGCACTAACACATCTTGAGAGACTTTGCAGCTTGCTTTGACACCACACAATAACTCAAATATTCAATTGCCGCGTTAACTGCTTATCATGTCAGGTTCCTCAGCTCTGCGTGGAAAAAAAAAAACCTTGATGTGATTTGAGATCAAATCCAGTATTTGTACTTTGTCACCTACGGTACATATTAAACCTGTGAGTGATATTGTGTTGAGAGTTATTCGGGCTTGTTCCAGCTGTTATCATGATGTTCTGCTGACAGGCAACAGAAACAACAACAATGTTCCTGCTGGCAAAACACTAATTTTCTCGACAGCAGTTTATATGTCTTCATGTTTTTGTGATTTAGACAGCCTCTTTTGGGAAACAACATCACCTTTTTGCCCTCAATATTTATTTTCGGTTATCGCGCGTTGTTCTTGTTTCTTCAATCCAGTTCCAATATGATCGGCCGTTCGCCTTGTTTTTTTTCTTGGTGCCAAAAAGGGCCTTGTGCCGTTTACCATGTCATACACTGCAAAAAGTCAGTGTTCAAAAACAAGAAAAAAAATATACAAAAATTAGGGGTATTTTATTTGAACTAAGCAAAATTATCTGCCAATAGAATAAGAACATTCGGCTTGTCAAGACTTTCCAAAACAAGTAAAATTAGCTAACCTCAATTAACCCAAAAATTCCTTAAAATAAGTATATTCTCACTAATAACAACTATTACTATATGATTACGTATTTTCTATTGTTTCATTGAAAATAAAATAGCAAAGTCCATTTGGCTGTCATCTGTTGTAATATGAGACACAATTGTGTCAAAGTCATGATTTTTTTTTCATGCTTGAAATAAGAAATTATTACTTTAAACAAGTAGTTTTATACTTGTGAGTGTTGATGACACAGCTTTGCAACAGTTGATATTCTAGTTTCAAGCATGTTTTACTTAATATAGGTCATAAAATCTCAGCAACAAGCTGTAATATCTTACTGAGATAATTTAGGACCAAAACCCTTAAAACAAGTAAAACACTCTAACATAAAATCTGCTTAGTGAGAAGAATTATCTTATCAGACAGAAAATAAGCAAATATCACCCTTATTTGAGATATTTATTCTTACTTAGATTTCAGTTTTTGCAGTGAAAGTGATGCACTGCGAGAGGCAAAATCCCCCACCTGGCCGGTTAAGCCCATCGACTCATCCTATCATGTCTATTGCCTCAGTTCACCACAGTTGGTAAGGACATTGTGTGTACTTGTTAGCAAAAGAAGCAATGGAAAGAGCGGCTTTAGAGCCAGGGTGACATTGGAGTCATCTCCATGATCAGGAGAGCAAATTAAAGCATTATGGATATTTTATTTGGTATACATTAGGATTGTACGGTATTTCGGTATTAGTATAGTACTGCGATACTAAAGAATCATATTCGGTACTATACCGCCTCTGAAAAGGAAATATGTCTCTGGACACATGAGGACTTTAAATATGACCAATGCATACTTGCCAACCTTGAGACCTCCGATACCGGGAGGTGCGGGGCGCGGTCGGGGATGGGGCGGGGGCGTGGTTAAGAGGGGAATATATTTAAGCTAGAATTCACCAACTCAAGTATTTCATATATATATATATATATATATATATATATATATATATATATATATATATATATATATATATATATATATATATATATATATATATATATATATATGAAATACTTGACTTTCAGTGAATTCTAGCTATATATATATATATATATATATATATATATTTTATTATACATATAAATAAAATAAATATTTGAATTTCAGTGTTCTGGAGGCGATCCAGTAGATGGCAGCATTGTCCTGTTTAAGAGTGTCACAACATTGCTGTTTACGGCAGACGAACTGCTTTACGGTAGACTAAACGTGACTGCTGTTGTTGTGTGTTGTTACCCCTGTGGGAAGACGTTAATGAAACTGCCTAACAATAAACCCACATAAGAAACCAAGAACTCGCTCTCGATCATTCTACAGTTATGACGTCATTGGGCAGGCAAGCTGTTTATATTGTGGGAAAGCGGACGTGAGAACAGGCTGTCCCCACTCAGGTCCACATTGAGCTGGAGGGGGTGTGGCCTCCAGCTCCGGCTGAATACCGGGAGTTTGTCGGGAGAACATTTCTGCCGGGAGGTTATCGGGAGAGGCGCTGAATACCGGGAGTCTCCCGGTAAAAACGGGAGGGTTGGCAAGTATGCCAATGTATGATCCTGTAACGACTTGGTATCGGATTGATACCCAAATTTGTGGTATCATCCAAAACTAATGTAAAGCATCCAAACAACAGAAGAATAAGTGGTTATTACATTTAAACAGAAGTGTAGATAGAATATGTTAAAAGAGAAAGTAAGCAGATATTAACAGTAAATGAACAAATAGATTAATACTTAATTTTCTACCACTTGTCATTAATAATTTTGACAAAATAATAGAATGATAAATGACACAATATGTTACTGCATACGTCAGCAGACTAAATTAGGAACCTTTCTTTGTTTACTTACTACTAAAAGACACGTTGTCTTGTCTGTTCACTATTTTATTTAAGGACAAACTTGCAATAAGAAACATATGTTTAATGTACCCTAAGATTTTTTTGTTAAAAATAAAGCCAATAATGCAATGTTTGTGGTTTCCTTCATTTAGAAAAGTATCGAAAAGTACTGAAAAATATCGAAATAATTTTGGTACCGGTACCGGTACCAACATATTGGTATCAAGACAACACGAGTGGCCATACGAATCCCTTTCCTACTGTGTCTGTAATCAACATTCCCTATTGAAATCAAATGGAATTGTATTAATCTGAGCATGGACAACCCCCGCCCCCGCAAACACCACACGTTTAACATGTCATCTGCTTTTTAATAGGGAAACTAACTTCTAGGTAAGAAATATTTGATCAATATACAATACTGCACACAAGTACCATAGTTGTAGTGAGTAATGTAATAACAACGTACAGTACATCATTTACCTTGAGAGCGGACTTCTACGGTGTCTCCTGCCAGCTGCTCTGCCCTCAAACACACCATTAACAGCTTCTCCATATTTACATGGATAAATGTCCGCTGCCTAGAAATTATTTTCACACCATCGGCTAGTGTTATCACAGCCCTTCATCGACTCATCTTGCTCCAGTTTGGTGCAGTTTTTCCAAGTTGTATTCATGTGATTCAATGAACATTGTACACTTATTCTTCCTCAACACTCACATTCTTCATTGTCATGGTAGGGGAAAAGAAAAAAAAATCATAATATTTTGCAGAGAGACACTAACAGCTTGTAGCCCAAATAACCCTTTAAGCCAAGGTACTACTGTAATAGCAGTTGGGAATGCGCTTCTGAATAAGATAGCATATAATAGGACTTTAATTCATCCCACGATGTGACATTCCGCAGCTTTAGTGCAACTTTTACAAAAACTGTATCACCACTTATACGTCTAGTAAATGTAATTGTAACCGCGACTCATTTGGCCAGTCCTCCAGAGGAGTTCATTAGAGTGCGACCTCTGTTTTTGTCCGAAAAATGTAGTGTTTGTTTTCAAATGCGGGTTCTAGAGACTTTTACGTGCGCCCTGTCAAGATAGCAATTTCTCTGTCAATACGTGAAGGTAGAGAGGGGCACATTTTTTAATTAAATTCAAAGGTGGCGCTACACTGCAAAACTGAAATCTAAGTAAGATTAAATATCTCAAATAAGGGTGATATTTGCTTATTTTCTGTCTGATAAAGCAGATTTTATGTTAGAGTGTTTTACTTGTTTTAAGTGTTTAGGTCCTAAATTATCTCAGTAAGATATCACAGCTTGTTGCTGAGATTTTATGACCTATATTGCGTAAAACATGCTTGAAACTAGAATATCAAGTGTTGCAAAGCTGTGTCATCAACACTCACAAGTATAAAGTAAAGTAAAGTAATATTTTTTTTTATTTCAAGCATGTAAAAAAAAAAAATCATGACTTTGACACAATTGTGTATCATATTAAAACAGATGACAGCCAAATGGACTTTTGCTGTTTATGTTCAATGAAACAATAGAAAATTAGTATTCATATAGTAGCACAGTTGTTATTAGTGAGAATATACTTATTTTAAGGTATTTTGGGGTTCATTGAGGTTAGCTAATTTTACTTATTTTGGAAAGTCTTGACAAGCCAAATGTTCTTGTTCTATTGGCAGATAATTTTGCTTAGTTCGACTTTTTGCAGTGTATCGTCAAGACGCTCAAAAAATTAACAATGTTTACGCCATACCTGACGCGTCTGCAAACATTGACTTTTGGTGCATGTTAAAGACCTCAAAAAGGCGTTGAAATGCAGATAATAATAATAATAATAATAATAATAATAATAATACTAATAAACATAGCAATAGAGACGCCTCCCACCCCCACTAAGGACCGTTTTCACTGCTTGACTCTAGAAAGAGGTTCCGCAGCCTTCGTGGCAGAACCTCCAGGTTCTGTAACAGCTTCTTCCCTCAGGCCATACGACTCTTGAACGCATCATACTAATCCCCTCAACTCCCCCCAACAATGGATAACTCACTGGAATATAAAGACAATATAACACACATCCATAAACGTGGATGCATATGCAAAAGTGCAATATATATATATATATATATATATATATATATATATATATATATATATATATATATATATATATATATATATATATATATATATATATATATATATATATATATATATCTGTACAGTAATCTATTTATTTATATATGCACCTTATTGCTCTTTTATCCTGCACTACAACGAGCTAATGCAACACAATTGTGTTCTTATCTATTCAAATTTGAATGACAATAAAGGAAGTCTAAGTCTATGTCTAATTTCAATAGGGCCCTTACGATGCTTTGCATCACGCCTGTGGTACTTGCTCCACTGCTCGGGCCCTAATAAGAACAAACATGTAAACTAGCACCACCTATGCACACAGCAAGTACACCAAAGGTTGCACTATATACAGATAACAATGCAGTAACACAAATTTTGCACACCAAGGGAAAAAAAAAAAAAAAAGCACAGTATTTACATTTCTGTGTACTAGTAGTAACATCTACAAGCAGTAATCATTTTGTCTGTACATGACCCTTTTCAAAAATGCTATTTTTTAAAATAGTTTGTCTTATTTGTACTATATTATTCTTTGTTTGAACACACCATATGTTTTCATTACTCCCCTGTGCGCCTGTCAATGTTTGTATCCAACACAATACGTCCACAAGCCTAGACATCCATGAATTCACTTTGATCCGTTCGCCGTCATACATTGCTATTCAATGATTGTGGCTCCTTTCAAACAGGTACATGGGAAACATTTTTAAATGGTGGACCCGAATGATTTGCAGGTCAAGCAAGGATTGAGTTCTGTGAATCATCTCAAATGTACAAATACACTTAAATGCACATGAGCAAATTAACTAAAATATTCATATTACTCACGGAGCCTATTCGTCCACACCAGTGACCTCGTTTATGAGTCCAGGGACTCAAATCAACATTGCACCACTTTCTGTAGCTTTGATTGTCGTATTTATTTTTTGACTGCCCATCCACTAATTTCTAGTCCATATAATGGCAAGTGGTTGTAAGTTTGCCCCTCGTTGTACATTAAATACACATATTTTTGTGGCACATAACTCTAAAAAGGGGTCATTATGATTGTTTCTACATTTTAAACACTTCCTTGTGGTCTACATCAGGGGTCCCCAACCTTTTTTCCACCAGGGACCAGTTTAATGTATGCATTATTTTCCAGGACCGGCTTTCCACGTTTGGCAGAAGAAAACAGCAAATAAAATGAGCATGAAAAATCAACTCACTATAACGCTGAAGTATTGGGAGCCCTGGGTGTGTTTCTTTGCGAAGAGATGGTCCCGGCACGTTGATGGCAGTTACTATATACCAGTGTTTCTTAGCGCCCCCTATAATGTAATATATGAGTTTTTCAGCTGTGGTTCGGATAAGCCGCAGCGGTACTTAGTTGTAAAACTCTTTTCCACCACTTGTGGCAGTAATGACAATATAAAACAAACAGAAGAAGTATGGCGCTAATGTCATAGAGATATTTCTGAAGCGCAAAAAATACGACCAAAGTGGTGCGGTGTAGCTATATTTTAATTTGCACTTAATTTTACTGACAGTTTAGTTCAGGAACATATTTATTATTAATTTATTGTAGCACAACATAATGCATATTGTATGTACATTTATTTTGTTCTAATCAGCCTGACCTAAGCCTAAGGTTTATTTGTTAAATTAATAATATAATGTTTGTGATTAACACATGCTTTTATATCATTTTACAAAGGCATTAAACTGTAAGTAGGGGATATATTTAATTTGATTGAATATGATCCAAATCAAGAGTAAGATTACTAATTCAGTGTTAATATTGGAGTGGTCCCCGGGTCCCTCTGTAGTGGAAAAGGTGGGTCCTGAGGTCAAACAGATTAAGAACCCTTGCTCTACACAATGACCCTGTAGATGGAAATTAGCCTTTGGCTACAATCTGGCACATTAACATTTTATATGTTCATTAATGTGGATTAATGCACTATAACAAATAGTGACTTCCTATCAGGAGTTGTAATATAATAATAATAATAATAATAATAATAATAATAATAATAATAATAATAATAATAATAATAACAATAATAATAATAATAATAATAACAAGTTATTGGTGTGTTTAGTGCAGGGGTGTCCAACGTGCGGCCCGGGGCCATTTGCGGCCCGCAGCTCGGTTTTTATTGGCCCGCAACACATTCTATAGACAAACTAAACAGGTCCCAAATTAGAACAAAAAACTATGAAAAATTAAACGGGACCAAATGCCCCAAAAATGGGCCCTGAAAACCAAAATGGCCGACAACCAGAGTGTCTTACTGTCAGGTTTAAACACTGATGATATCTATTAAACAAGACAAGAAGCAATGAATTAAACAGAGACAGAATTAAATTTGGCTCAATTGAGGCGAAACGTCTGGGCTGTACTCTTTGTGAAGTCTCCCAACACGCTCTGACGAAAGATTGTACGCCTACTCTTTTATTTGGACTTTCCCTGATTACATGGCAACAGCTGTTTCTAAGGGAGGGGGGTCGTAAACAGCCATCACCTTTGATTACAACAGTCAAAGAAAATGTCGCCTGGAAGGGAGTCTGGCCCTGCTTCCTCTCCACTTTGTAGTTCTTGGGTCAAGACATTATCCTTCTGTTCATTACAATACATCAAAGAAACAGAACACCTTCATGTTGCTTCCCATCCTATACAGTGGATTTTTACAAGCCTTCTTCTTGGTAGGGTCAAAGACAGCTTTTGTCTGCTCGCCGGGAACTCATGGCAACACAAAGTTTTGTGATAACTTAGATACATTTATTCTGACACTTACTGTATAAGGTCTTTGATGATTTCCGTGTGTCCTGGTCATGATGAAAAAGTGTACAAATTATTTGTGAGACATATGTTTTTGAGTGTACTAAAGCTCTCAAAAGTGTTTCAGTTGACGGTATAATATTAATATTATTAAATACAGGCTTACTTTCGAGCACAGTTTACATAAATACAAATAAAATAATTAATAAAATAATTGTGAATTATTTTATTGCTTTGTTATCTATAACACAAAGCTAAGATATATAAGTGTTTTTCAAATGCTAGCATATGTTCACCTACATTGTTTTGGTTTGAGTATTGTTCACATACAAAATGTATAAAAGTGGCCCTCTCATCCTTAAATGTTTCTCTATGTGGCCCTCGCTGGAAAATGTTTGGACACCTCTGGTTTAGTGGGACAGGCCAAAGTTAAGTTGGAGAAAATGTTTCTGCGCGGCCCGGTAGCAAATGCGTCACGGACCGGTACCGGTCCCCGGACCGGTGGTTGGGGACCACTGGTCTACATAACATGTGATGGTAATTGGTCAACATTTTGCATGGATTATGTTTTACAGACCGTTTTCAAGCCGCTTTGTGACTGTCTCTTCTTGTGGGACAATCTTATTAACATCCCTCCACTTCCACTATGTCTTCTCCCCGTCAGCCATGTTGTACTGTAGTTTTTAGCACTTCTATAGCAAGTCTACTGACAGATATAAGTTGCAACTATATGCTACTTTGTATAAGAAATGGCAACAGCGAAGGATGCATGTGTTAAAGTATGAAGGTTGTTTTAGAAATATCTCTACAATGACTCCACGGTTTGATTTCAAATGTTCCTGACAGATCCCAAAATCACAACAGCAGGTACCAATAGTTAAGAAAGGTGTTTTTGCAGAAAGTGGATGAGAGCCGCCCAGAGTTCCTTAAGACTCTGGCTACTGTGGGGCTGTCTTGGTTGACAAGACTCTGCAACATTGCGTGGACATTGGGGGAAGTACCTTTTGGATTGGCAGACCGGGGAGGTGGTTCCTCTCTTTAAGAAGGGGAACCGCATGGTGTGTTCTAGCTATCGTGGATCACACTCCTTAGCCTTCCCGGTAAGGTTTATTCAGGTGTACTAGAGAGAAGGCTACGCCGGATAGTCGAATATCGGATTCAGGAGGAGTAGTGTGGTTTCCGTCCTATACTCTCGGCAGGGTCCTTGAGGGTGCATGGGAGTTTGCCCAACCAGTCTACATGTGCTTTGTGGACTTGGAAAAGGCATTCGACCGTGTCCCTCGGGAAGTCCTGTGGGGAGTGCTCAGAGAGTATGGGGTATCGGACTGTCTGATTGTGGTGGTCCGCTATCTGTATGATCGGTGTCAGAGCTTGGTTCACATTTCCGGCAGTAACTCGGAACTGTTTTCAATGAGGGTTGGACTTTGCCAAGGCTGCCTTGTCACCGATTCTGTTCATAACTTCTATGGACAGTCAGGGTGTTTTAGGGATCCAGTTTGGTGACTGCAGGATTAGGGTTTCTGCTTTTTGCAGATGATGTAGTCCTGATGACTTCATCTGGCTAGGATCTTCAGCTATCACTGGACCGGTTCGCAGCCGAGTGTGAAGCAACTGGGATGAGAATCAACAACTCCAAGTCCGAGTCCATGGTTCTCGCCCGGAAAAGGGTTGAGTCCCATTTCCGGGTTGGGGAAGAGATCTTTCCCCAAGTGTAGGAGTTCAAATACTTCGGAGTCTTGTTCTCGAGTGAGGGAAGAGTGGATCGTGAGATCGACAGGCGGATCGGTGTGGCGTCTTCAGTAATGCAGAGATTGTATCGATCCGTTGTGGTCAAGACGGAAGGCAAAGCTCTCAATTTACCGGTCGATCTATGTTCCCATCCTCACCTATAATCATGAGCTTTGGATTATGACTGAAAGGACAATATCACGGGTACAAGCAACAACATGAGTTTCCTCCGTCGGGTGGCGGCACTCTCCCTTAGAGATAGGGTGAGAAGCTCTGTCATTCAGGAGCAGCTCAAAGTAAAGCAGCTCCTCCTCCATATCGAGACAAACCAGATGACGTGGTTCGGGCATCTGGTCAGGATGCCACCCGGACGCTTCCCTGGGGAGGTCTTTAGGGCACATCCGACCAGTATGAGGCCCCGGGAAAGACCCAGGGCAGATTGAGAAGACTAAGTCTCCCGGCTGTTCTGGGAACGCCTCGGGATCCCCCGGGAGGAGCTGGACAAAATGGTTGGGGAGAGGGAAGTCTGATCTTCTCTGCTTACGCTGCTGCCCCCTCGACCCGACCTTGGATAAGCTGAATAAAATGGGTGCATGGTTTTGCACAATAGAGCTCCTTTAAAATGCAATGATGGACTATAGAAAAAAAAACTGGTAGCAAGATGTATGATATTTGCTTAAAATGTCTGTCCTACAACTCCAAAGACTGCCTGACGTGATACACTGTTAAAGTCAAAGTACCAATGACTGTCATTCACTCACTAGGTGTGGTGAAATTAACCTCTGCATTTGACCCATCCCCTTGTTTATCCCCTGGGAGGTGAGGGGAGCAGCAGCAGTTGCCGCGTCCGGGAATCATGTTGGTGATTTAACCCCCAATTCCAACCCTTGATGCTGAGTGCCAAGCACAGAGGTAATGGGTCCCATTTTGATAGTCTTTGGTATGACTCGGCCGGGGTTTGAACTCACGACCTACCGATCTCAGGGCGGACACTCTAACCACGAGGCCACTGAGCAGGTATTAACCTGGCAAGGTTAAAGCTCTAGCTGCATACATGGTGCATTTAGAAGTGCCTGGTAGACGTCATCATCCAAGATCATTTGCTGCTCCTCACACTGGTAAAATAGTGGGACATTGTGGTAAAACCCCCTAATAAATACATTATTGTGTGCAGTGTTAAGCCGCACGGTGGACTGTTGGTTAGCACGTCTGCTTCACAGTCCGGAGATCCCGGTTTGAATCTGTCGGGACATCTTTTTGTGGAGTTTGCATGTCCTCCGTATTCTGCATCAACTTACTTCTTAAGTTTAATAGTGTTTCACTCGTTCTTTATCAAAGTGCTGGATTTTCTTATATCCAAGTCCGTAACAAGTAGCAGTATTTGGCTCACATGACTTTGTGTTCATCACCTGATGCAATCGTGGGCATGTGCGAGACGTCTTTACGCAAATACAACACCGCAAGTAAGAGTCATTTTAGCATTGACTGTTCAGCCAGACGGACCATAGGAGTGTTGTGTGTTCATTGAATTGGAGCTTGTTGACATTGATGACTGTATTCCATTTGGCTGTGGTGGGTTTTTTGCAGTCGTGCTAAAAAAAAAAAGGATGTGTCACTAAAGTGTGTTTGATCATGCAATAGTAAAAGCAAGTCTGCGTATGAAAACCAGGTACAGCTGCACTCTTATCTGACAGAGGTCCTGCTGTTATTTCATTGTATGTCTTCATTGTTATGACTGTACAGCTTCAATACAGTGGTTCTCAAACTTTTTTCCACCAACTATCACCTCAGAAAACACTTTGCTCTCCAAGCAATGTTCCCTCTAATTTTTCATGTGTGAGCAAACGCAAAAACCCATGTGAGCAACATCAGACGTGCACACTCTGGCTACACCAGCATCACACCTGTCCCAAACCTGACTAAATAACAAGTTATATCTCCATCCATTTTCTACCGCTTGTCCCTTTCGGGGTCGCGGGGGGTGCTGGAGCCTATCTCAGCTGCATTCAGACGGAAGGCGGGGTACACCCTGGACAAGTCCCCACCTCATCACAGGGCCAACACAGATAGACAGACAACATTCTCTTATTATTATAATCAAATGACAGCAGTCATTTCCATGAGGTTATTTTCTATTATAAGTGTTTAGGCCCACTTACAATGACAATAACAAAAAAATATTGTTTTTCATGAACTGTGTACTTGTATTGTTTGTCTGGGTGGAGGTCCTGCTTTGGAAATAATTTGTACCCCTTTCAGACATTGCATTTAGTTCCCAATAAAACATTTACATGTTGCACAATGAGATGTAAGCGAGGGATCATGTGTACATTCCTGCAACTTCCTGTTTGTAAAAAATATATTTTTATTAGTATTTATTTAATATACTAACAGCATTTCATGATACATATTTATAAATTAAGATTCCTAATAAATGACACTAGAATAAGCACACATTTGATTGATAAATCATAGTGTAACGACCTGGAATGACACTTTATGTGTGGTGTTGGAGTTGTCCGACTTTTTGTGTGGCTGTAAACGCATCACTGGCTAAGTGCCATATGTGTTGGCGCAATTGAGAAAGAGCGAGCGGCTGCTGTTGATATAACAAAGTTGGTTTTGGTCTGGTTTGTACTGCAGAAAATGACCACTTTTTGCCAGATATATTTTTTTTTACTAATGTTTTGGTGATGTGTTTATGGCCGACAGTAAAGAGTTTTGCTCAGTAAAGTGATCGATGGAATTCATGTCCTCAAAGCGTCTTGACAGACGTTACAATATTTGAACAATGATGACGAAAACTGTTTTCTCTGTCGTGTCCGTGTCGTGTCGAAAATTGTTATGCGCTTATTTTTTTATTTGATTTTGTGCGTGGCATAAATTTGCCGTGCACAGAGGACGCTTGAGCAGTGCGCAATTGCACAGGCGCGCACCTTAGAGGGAACATTGTCTCCAAGTACTACCATAATGACCAACATTAAACCGCAGTAGCGTAGTAGACCTAAGTATTCATTTAATGTTTTATTTAAAAAGTGTATTTGTTATTTTTTGGCCACTGTAACATTACACACAGTTTGAACAGTAACACTGTGTGTGAATATAAGAAAGTAAACCATTGTACTTTAAATAAGTGATTATTTTGCCTACCACTGGATGAAGTCCGTGTACCACAGTTTGAGAATTACTGCTTTATTACATACATATCGTTCTCCTATAAAAAAACTAATTAACGCCAAATCCAGATTGGGTTATTTTTTGTTTTTTTTCAAGTTAAAATATAACACTTCATAGCGAAATAACTGTTTCTCATATTCTGAGACGTCACATTGTTTTGGAAGGCTCATCCACTACAGCCAAAAATCAATTCCCCTCATTTAACATCCAAATCCTGTTCTCCTGGCTGCAAAGAGGAGGTGATTTGTTTTCCATCAGAGGCATGTTAGCAATACATTTATAACAACTTGTGGCTTTGCTCGTTGCAGTGCCGAAAATAAATGCATGTGCAGTATTTTTTTATGAGATTGGAACATTTTACTGAAATGATTGGTTGTGATATTAATAATATCAAATATTGATGTACACGGCAAATGCATCTCGTTTTCATCTGCCAGGGGATTGTCCTCCCTCCTCTCAAAGGTACTATGAGGAAACTTTTGTTGATGTGAATTAGAGCCTACTAATACAGTATATTTTTTAAACCATAAAGAAGGCACTGCAGTTTGTATCATAAATGTTTTAGACCCATTAAAGGGGAACTATGATGATTTTAATGTACATTTGAAACACTTCTTTGTTAATATGTAATGGATATGCTTTGGCATGACTGTTGCGTACAGGCATTCCCAGATTGCAATTGAAACCCTGCCCACCCTCTCCAAAAGTATAATCATTTATCTTTTGGAAAATGTACACTGTTAAAATATATATCTTGAAGTAGTCAAGGCTATGTACTTTTTCTAGGCATGGTCGGAAATACAATTCATAAACATTATATAGATTCACTCGGTCACAACATTAGGTACTTGTGCTGTACACACTCAGAATATGCAAAAACAAAAACGTCATACATTTGTGTTACTTTAGACATACCAATATTATATGAAAATAATACTGAACCCTACTTTAGTTGTGTTTTTTCATGGCCTTATTGTCTTCAATTTAACATCAACTTGCCAGGGGACTGGAGATGTAAATTAGCCATTGGCTATAATCTCACATATTTATACGTCAAATGTGCATTAATATGTATTGTCCCTTTTTAAAGTACCAGTAGATTGGAAAAACAAGCTGCCTTAATATTAAAGCTATTATCATCTGATTTATGAGCCCAAACGACTTCCAAAGTTTGCGAATAAATAGATATGATCAAAACAGTATCAATCTCACAGAGATTCCTGAGCCATTTTGAGAGTTAATGAGCAAGCCAGTCACGTGATCCGTGACGTAGCGTTAGCAACCACAGATTCCTTGCCCATCAACTACAATGCTATTCAAGCAGACTTTGTGCGAGCCAACAACTAATACTTTGGAAAAATGTATGATCCAGGACCTTATAATGTTGAGCCCGAACACAAAGAGGATGAGCAATAATATTTAGAATCCGAGTGCTAAACGGATGCATCTTTTGTCAGGTTCAAGCACTGATGACATCTATTAAACAAGACAAGAAGCAAGGAATCAAACAGAGACTTAATTAAATTTGGCTCAGTTGAGGAGAAATGTCTGGGCTGTACCATTGCACAGTCTCACCACACTCTGATGAAAGATTGTGCACCTCCTCTTCTATTTGGACTTTCCCTGATTACATGGCAACAGCTGTTTCTAAGGGAGGGGGGTCGTAAACAGTGTTGCCTTTGGTTACAAAACAGTTCAAAGAAAATGTCGTAAAACAGTTCAAAGAAAAGGTCGCCTGGAGGGGAGTCTGGTCCTGCTTCCTCTCCGCTTTGTAGTTATCGGGTCAAGACAATATATTTATGTAGACCTTTGAGACACTTGTGATTTAGGGCTATATAAATAAACATTGATTGATTGATTGATAGATTACAATACATGAAAGAAACAGAACACCTTCATGTTGCTTCCCATCCTACACAGTGGAGTTTTACAAGCCTTCTTCTTGGTAGGATCAACGACAGCTTTTGTCTTCTCGCCGGGAACTCAGGGCAACACAAAGTTTTGTGATAACTTAGATACAATTATTCTGACAGCTTTATTGTAACACTATAGCATCAACAGCATTGCTAGGTGCTGAACATACAAACGAAGTATACTAAACCATAATAAAACAAACACTTGCTGTAATATTTCCACTCTCGCTGGGATGCCGACCGATAATCCCATTTAGAAGAAGATTCAATCGCAATACTCACAAAGGATTAAAAAAAAGTTGCAGCAACTCATGTCTTTTTCACCATCAGGATGTCAAAGTCGACCAGCCTCTTAGTACATAGCCACATTTGTCTACTACCGGGTGAGAGATACATGAATTACAATCTAGAATTTACTTTTACTAAGTTTGAGACGGAGCGCAAACAGCCGCCAGATTAGTGTAAGCTAGTAGTTAGCTCACTGCTATTAACGCGGCATTAAAATAGGCCGTCTGCGTTAGCGCTTATAATAACAATTTCATTCATATTTGGTTCATTTTAAGGTCACGGCGAGAGGTGGGTAGAGTAGCCAGAAATTGTACTCAAGTAAGACTACTGTTACTTTAGAGATGTATTACTCAAGTAAAAGTAAGTAGTCGTCAACCAAATATTTACTTGAGTAAAAGTAAAAAGTATGTTGTGAAAAAACTACTCAAGTACTGAGTAACTGATGAGTAACCTGTTCGTTTAAGGATGACGGCAACAAATAATGCACAAAAACATAAAAATAGCAATGAGCAAATTCAGAGCCAGGAATATCTCTTAAGCAACTAAAACAATAAATGATAATTATAAATGGGTTTTACTTGTATAGCGCTTTTCTACCTTCAAGGTACTCAAAGCGCTTTGACAGTATTTCCACATTCACCCATTCACACACACATTCACACACTGATGGCAGGAGCTGCCATGCAAGGCGCTAACCAGCACCCATCAGGAGCAAGGGTGAAGTGTCTTGCCCAAGGACACAACGGACGTGACTAGGATGGTAGAAGGTGGGGATTGAACCCCAGTAACCAGCAACCCTCCGATTGCTGGCACAATAATATATATTAAATAATAATAAATTAAAATAAAAAAAAATTAAGGCAAATTGAGCCACAATAACTTAACAGCACCATAGAGTCAGTAGGCATTGATTGATTGATTGATTGAAACTTGTATTAGTAGATTGCACAGTACAGTACATATTCCGTACAATTGACCACTAAATGGTAACACCCCAATAAGTTTCTCAACGTTAATCAATTCATGGTAAACACACTGTGCACTTCTGATTGGTGTTTCCATGCATGCGTATGTGTGTGTGTGTGTGTGTGTGTGTGTGTGTCTGTGAGTCTGCAGTGCGTTAATAAATGTCCCCACACGATGTACATTTGACTGTGATTCATAGCAGGGAAGATAACATCAGCGTACAGTGACAGCCAAAATATCTTCTAATGTTACTTACCGCGATGTGCTTCCTCAAATTTGATGTTGAGTTCATGTAAGCCAGGGGTGGCCACACTTTTTCAGCAGGCGAGCTACTTTTTAAATGACCAAGTCGAGGTGATCTACCTCATATATACATATACATACACACACATATCATATATATATATATATATATATATATATATATATATATATATATATATATATATATATATATATATATATATATATATATATATATATATATATATATATATATATATACATACATTTATATATACCGTATATAATTTATATTTATTTATTTTGCCGTTTTTTTTCACATGTTAAAGGTGTTTTAATGAATATACATGCATGTTTAAGACATATAGATTCCTTCCTTCCTCAGAGTGCACAATTGTTACTACTGTGATGCAGAATCTACGGAAAGTGTGATATTCAAAATGGCCGACTGAATTGGTGGCATTTAGACGGTATTTTCACATACTTTGCGGATTGTAAATGCCAATTGATGTAGTTTTAAGGAGAACTGCACTGTTTTTGGATTTTTTGCCTATCGTTCACAATCATGATATGACGATGGATGTTCTAAATAATAAATAAATGCCATCAAAAGTGTGCTTACAATGGAGCCTATGGGAGCCGTTCAATTCTGCCAATAAAGCCCTCCAAAAAAACATTCAAACACCTCCATTAGGGTTTTATATACATGATGTAAGTATATAAGTAATGGCCACATTCATAATAACATTTAATATTTACGTATTTTGATCATTTTAAGCATACGTGGCACATTAATTTTAAAAATGCATCATAATGTTTGCTTTTTTTTTCTTCATGACTGATTATTACTCACTGCAGACTTCATGAGAGCCAACAGACATAATAAAACATCACTTAGTGTACACTGTCTGCTGTCATTAGGATGCCGACTGCTAGGATGTTCATATATTCCCATTTAGATAAAGAATGACTCCTCACGAAGAAAGGGGAGGGGTGGGCAGACAAGCGCTTTTTGTGTCTTTCTTGCCAGTTCCAGGTCCTAAATGGCTGTCAAAGTGTACCAACTTGTCAGTGTATATCTTCAGCCATCTACTTTTCAGGTGAGAGGCATGATGTATGATCTAAAATAAACTTACAGGGAGCAAAGAAGCTACAAAACAGCAGACCACTCGATGATATAAACATAGGCACATACAAAGTGATTACGGTGGCGCTATAAATAGTTTGTCTGCGTAAGCGCTTATAGTAACAACATCACTTATACTTAATTAATATTCAAGTCAGAAAATGTAAATGGAGTATTGAATATTAACCAAGTTTGAATGGTTATCAGATTTTATGGGCGGAATAGAGGTCCTCCCATTGGCTCCGCTGTAAGCAAACTTTTATTTACGTTTATTTCATCATTACAAAACATTTTTTAAAATCCATCTGTCGTCATGTCTTTCATAATGATTGTGAACGATAGGCAAAATTCCAACAAAAGTGCAGTTCCCCTTTAATGGATACAATGAAACACAATTAAGTCTACAAAGTCAACTTGTTTTTCCATTCTACTGGTATTTCAAATAAACTAAATCTTGAATCTCAAGCAGTGTGCTTGAATACCTTGGCTACCTCACAATCACCAAAAACAGTTTTTATCATCTCCAAAATATTTCTAAAATTACATTTGTTGTCAAAATTGGATCTCGAAATGATCATTCACACGTTAATTTACTCTCGTATTGACTATCGCAATTCTCTTTTCACTCTTTTCAACAAGTCAACGCTAAAGAGACTTCAGACTGTACAAAATGCGACTGCCAGACTTTTGACCGGTGCACCCAGAACAGCCCATATCACTCCCGTTTTATCCAGTCTTCATTGGTTGGCTTCCAGTTAAATCCCGCATTGAGCAGCGACCCCCCGCAACCCCAAAAGGGACAAGCGGTAGAAAATGGATGGATGGATGGATGGATGGAGTTTAAGATTTTTAAGATATTTTTTGCAAACCAGTAATTATAGTCTGCAAATGATGTGTTGTTGTTGAGTGTCGGTGCTGTCTAGAGATTGGCATAGTAACTGTGTAATACTCTTCCATATCAGTAGGTGGCAGCAGGTAGCTAATTGCTTTGTAAATGTCGGAAACAGCGGGAGGCAGTGTGCAGGTAAAAAGGTGTCTAATGCTTAAACTAAACATAAACAAAAAGTGAGTGCCCCTAAGAAAAGGCATTGAAGCTTAGGGAATACTATGCAGAACGAAACTAAAACTGAACTGGCTACAAAGTAAACACAAACAGAATGCTGGATGACAGCAAAGACTTACTGTGGAGCAAAGACGGCGTCCACAATGTACATCCGAACATGACATGACAATCAACAATGTCCCCACAAAGAAGGATAAAAACAACTGAACTATTCTGGATTGCTAAAACAAAGTAGATGCGGGAGATATCGCTCAACGGAAGACATGAAACTGCTACAGGAAAATACCAAAAAAAAGAGCTTTCGCAGCCATACAGGAGGACAGACTCCACAGTGGCATGAAATAGACTGAGCTTTATGTGTTGGGGGAGATTCGAGCACCACACTCTTGACATACCGTTCAGGGCCCTCCACGCTAGTACCTTCCTGGCCTTAAAGGCCTACTGAAACCCACTACTACCGACCACGCAGTCTGATAGTTTATATATCAATGATGCAATCTTAATATTGCAACACATGCCAATACAGCCGGGTTAACTTATAAAGTGCAATTTTATATTTCCCGCAAAACTTCCGGTTGAAAACGTCTATGTATGATGACGTTTGCGCGTGACGTCGATGGTTGAAACGGAAATATTCGGACACATTGTATCCCAATACAAACAGCTCTGTTTTCATCGCAAAATTCCACAGTATTCTGGACATCTGTGTTGGTGAATCTTTTGCAATTTGTTTAATGAACAATGGAGACTGCAAAGAAGAAAGCTGTAGGTGGGATCGGTGTATTAGCGGCTGGCTGCAGCAACACAACCAGGAGGACTTTGACTTGGATAGCAGACGCGCTAGCCGCCGACCGCATCGATGATCGGGTGAAGTCCTTCGAAGCGTCGTCGATCACTGGAACGCAGGTGAGCACGGGTGTTGATGAGCAGATGAGGGTTGGCGTAGGTGGAGCGCTAATGTTTTTATCATAGCTCTGACGAGGTCCCGTAGCTAAGTTAGCTTCAATGGTGTCGTTAGCAACAGCACTGCTAGGCTTCGACAGGCGTCACAGCATTAACCGTGTAGTTACAGGTCCAGTGTTTGGTTTGGTGTCTCCTGATAGTAGTATTGTTGATCTTCTGTCTATCCTTCCAGTCAGGGGCTTATTTCTTTTGTTTCTATCTGCATTTAAGCACGATGCTATCACGTTAGCTCCGTAGCTAAAGTGCTTCACCGATGTATTGTCGTGGAGATAAAAGTCACTGTGAATGTCCATTTCGCGTTTTCGACTCTCATTTTCAAGAGGTTATAGTATCCGAGGTGGATTAAAATACAAATCCGTGATCCACAATAGAAAAAGGAGAAAGTGTGGAATCCAATGAGCCCTTTTACCTAAGTTATGGTCAGAGCGAAAAAAGATACGTCCTGCACTGCACTCTAGTCCTTCACTCTCACGTTCCTCATCCACAAATCTTTCATCCTCGCTCAAATTAATGGGGTAATCGTCGCTTTCTCTGTCCGAATCGCTCTCGCTGCTGGTGTAAACAATGGGGAAATGTGAGGAGCCCCTTCAACCTGCGACGTCACGCTACTTCCGATACAGGCAAGGCTTTTTTTATCAGCGACCAAAAGTTGCAAACTTTATCGTCGATGTTCTCTACTAAATCCTTTCATCAAAAATATGGCAATATCACGAAATGATCAAGTATGACACATAGAATGGATCTGCTATCCCCGTTTAAATAAAAACATTTAATTTCAGTAGGCCTTTAAGATCTTGTTCTGTGGAGTTCATCCAGGAACCCAAGTACTTGAAGTCTTACTTACTTACTTACTTACCTACTAAGTACTTACTTACTTACTTACTTACAATGACGTCACGACGGAGCCAGACTGCAAAACCACGCAAACAGAGGCATCCAAAACTGCGCGTAAACTCTTATGACTTGACACGTTGGCATTGTCCAACACGAGAATTCAACATAGTAATGTTTATAAGTCAGAAAACACAAAATTCATCATAGGTCCCCTTTAAGCATTGCTGAATACAAACATGACTATTTGTTTTTTTTTGTCTATTCCAGTTTGTTCTGGTATTCTCTGCCACATCATTCGCTTGCATAGTGATGACATGCATACACTTCTAACTCCATCTATTCTTCTTGGTTCCAAGTTTCAGTGTGGGCATGTGCACTGATGCTGTTTAATTGCCATCACCTTGCTGCACCTTTTCTATGCGCCGTTCCAATTAGCTTGTGGTGTTTGGAAATGTAATGACTAATAACTGTACGCTTCAACAATCTTCAATATGATCAGGCAGTGAAAATGTGGAGACAAATCTGCAGAGCTTGGATTTTCACCAATGTTTGTATGCAGATATACGTAGCGATTTACTCTATTAAAAATTGCACACCTACATAGAAATAACACAAATATACAGAATGTATCGAGTCGCAATACCAATTTCAATTTAGATTAATTTGTTAAAGTGATAATAGTCCACTTTTTCCTAAACTTTGAAATGTGTCCATGTGCCAATTATCCTGTAGCACAGTGGTCCCCAGCCTTTTTGTACTTGCGGACCGGTCAATGCTTGAAAATTTGTCCAATGGACCGGGGGGGGGGGGGGGGGTTAGTAAAAAAAAAAAAATATATATATATATATATATATATATATATATATATATATATATATATATATATTTTTTTTTTTTTTTTTTGTCATAAAGAAATACAATCACATGTGCTTATCGGCTGTATCCCTGTAGACTGTATTGATTTATATTGATATATAATGTATATATTGTGTTTTTTATGTTGATTTGATTTAAAAAAACAACAAAAAAAACAACATTAAAAAAAAAATAAATGTTTTAATTTGTTGTGCGGCCGCGGCCCGGTACCAATCGGTCCACGGACCGGTACCGGGCCACGGCCCGGTGGTTGGGGACCACTGCTGTAGCATATTAGTGAGGGCCTTGCTCAAAATGTATCCAAAAGGAGTTTGATGGTGTTGAGGTCAGGACTCATCACCAAACTTACCACGTCTTTATGGATCATGATTTGCCCTCGGGGTGCCAATGAAAATGTATTCATATCTGAATTATGTTAATTTATTAGGATTTTTAATCGATTTAAAATGTGTAGGAATACATTTTTAAAAATACGTTTTTCAAGCAATATATGTCCGCATGGAGGAGGCCAGAGCTAGTTAACGAGTCCTAGTCTTTAACTGGTGGTTAGAGACTAGGAAAAAACGTCTGGCAAAGCACATACGGTGTGCCGTATTATCCGGACTAGAGCGCACCGGTATACAAGCTGCACCCACTAAATCAGGGGTCCCCAAACTATGGCCCAGCGTCCAAAATCAGGCCCGCGGGAAGTCCCAAGTATTAAAAAACCAAACAAGAAAAAAACAAAATTTTTCTGTCTTTTCTTATCCACTTTGTACCGCTTGCTACTCACAGTGTCTCCTAGCCGCTCAGGCAAATCATGTATGTATGTATGTATGTATATATACTATATATATATATATATATATATATATATATATATATATATATATATATATATATATATATATATATATATATATATATATATATATATATACAGCCAGGCCCCCGGCCAAATTGTTTTAACCCAATGCGGCCCCCGAGTCAAAAAGTTTGGGGACCCCTGCACTAAATAATAGGAAAATAATAAATGTTCCACATATTAGCCACACTGGACTATAAGCCGCATATATATACATCGCAAAATGAGTTATTTGCACAGAAAGATTTTGCAAATGTTTATTAACAAACCTAATTGTTTCCAAACGGTGCCTGTAACACGGCTTTAAAACTACTGATCAAACAAAACAAGTCATCGTCATGGACCCACCAGCTGTGACAGCTAGCTCTCCATTCAACTAAACAGACTCAATAACTCCACAGTGACGTCTTGTGGAATTTGTGAAACTGAAACAATACAAAATGAATGCCGTTGTATGTTAATAATACTAGCATGTTTAAGCATATTGACGCTCGCTTGATTACATTATGATAGCACGTACAGACATGCATGTAAACACTCCTACATGCAACACATACGGCAGGGTTTAGTAAGTATGAGCAGTTTTAGTTATATTGTAAAACGTACAAAAGTTGCTTGGAGTGATGAATGAAAAATCCATATGAGTAGAAACGTTCGAGGACGGAACGTCACTTCTACCTCCGGTCGAAAGTTCTAAAGACAAGGGCATTGCCGCACCTGAGGTGAGCCAACACGTCTAAAAGATGGCGCAATAGCACAAACACTAACAAACCAATCTGTCTGGAAGCTGGCAGCCACTGGGGCGCTGCTCCGTTTTCTGTCATACCATATGGGGTGTAGTTTCAAAGGCGTGGGGAGTGTGGGGAGTGTGGGGTACGTGTGTGTATGTGTGTGTGTGGCATGCATTTTCCGTGGATGCATATGTGTGTGTGTTCAAGCCTGCAGAGTAACTCTGTTCTATGACCTTGGTGCTTTTGCTAACGTGATAACACAGCCAATCAGTCCAATAAAAGTCAACAAACCGGTGTACGTCCATGAGAAACAGAAAGTTTGTTGCGTCTTTTCCGCACTGTACTGTTGGGGAATCTCAAAGTAACGACCTTGCCATGTCGCTAGCAGCCAGGGGAAAACAATCCAGATTAGAATGTTTGTGTTTGAGCGAGCGAAAACATATTTCAACTTTTCATGCTAATTGTCCATTTCTGGTCCTCAAAGTCATCATACTTGCAGAGCAGACGGTGTCTTCAATGTGTTGTCCAGTTTGCAATTCACTTCAAAATCACAGCGCTTGATGTCAATCGACTCCTGCAAACATGACACACATGTTCTGGTCCTGTCCCTGTCTGAAAGCCTACTGGATGAATATTTTTAAACATCTTGCAGATGCACTAAACTTTAAGTGGACGCCTTGTGCAGAATTGGCTATTTTTGGAATTTCACCAAATTAAGCAAACTTGTAGGGATAGTATCGCCTCTGCATCATTATTAGCTTGTAGAAGCCTCCCTATGTCTTGATGCCACCCTTGATCAATTCCATTGTTCAGATTTTGGAGAGCAGTGCAAGAAGTAGCTACAAGAAAGTTAAAACTAGACAAAACAAAAAAAAAGAAGAGGAGAGGGAAGGGGAACGTGTCTGCCTTCAATGAGTGCCAGAAAAAAATATATAAAAAAATGTTACTAAAGGAGTATTATTGTTTGTGAATTGGGAATTGTGTTTGTGGAAGTTACTTCCTAGCAGTTCCATTGTAGACACGGCACAGAAACCAAGCATGCAGTTTTTAACAACGTTTTTAATGTACATATATTTTATCAAAGTCTTTCTCCCGCAGAACGTGACTTTTCAGTCACGTCCTTATCCTCTCTCCCCCCCTGCTCTCGGCCGCTCACTGTTAAAGACAACAGATGATTAGATTAACACATACCACCTGGGAAATCTAAACACCTGTCAGCTGTGTCTCGCCGTCAGCACATTCCCCGCCCCCATCCGATGGTGCTCGCCCTCCGCACCATAGACAGAGGCGGTGACCTTTGCTCCTGCAGGCGCGCTGGCCACACCTCCCTCCACAGCGTTGAATCAAGAATATATTCTGAATTGAATGTTGTTGTAAGATTCACATTTCTACTTTGTACAGTTATGTCCTGTAACACAACCGGTCGTATGGAAACAAACGGCACCAATCAAGGTCAGATAAAATATGAAGGTTTAAATTGCCAAGTGATTGTATTTGTATGTGTGACTTGAATCCATCATCCTTCAAAGTACAGTAGTTTGGAAGCCCACAGAGCAACCCTGAACAACCGTTGAGAGACCATCTGTGTACCCTTGCATGACAGATCCGAGCCACTGAATATTCATACTCCGTCCTCCCCTTATCACATTAGATTATAATTCATGTGGCAAGAAGAGAGGAGAGAGGTTGACAACACGGTTAGCTTGTCAGAGACCTTTACAGCTGTGCGTTAAATAGCACATTTGCCAAATGGATATAAATGTGTTGAGTGTGCTAGGATACTGTGCTCCCTCATGAGCGGGAACAAAACTCTCATTTAGGGAATGTCCAAATGTACTTTTTCACAGTCATTTCCCATACTTGAGCACACTGTGGATGGTAAATATGTTTCATTCAAAATAGTACACAGTTTAAATGAAAATAACCATTGGGTTTTTACATAATGCAATTACCGTAGCTTCCGGACCATAGGGCGCACCGGATTACAAGGCGAACTGCCGATTAATAGTCTATTTTTTATCTTTATTTATATATAAGGCACACCGGATTATAGGGCGCATTAAAGGAGTCATATTATTATTATTTTTTTTCTAAATTGAAATCACTTCCTTGTGGTCTACATAACATGTAATGGTGGTTCTTTGGTCAAAATGTTGCATAGATTATGTTTTACAGATCATCTTCAAGCCACTTTCTGACGGTCGCTTTACGTGGCTCACCTTCGGCAGCATCTTCTCCCCGTCATTTTTGTTGTAGCGGTGTAGCGTGCAAGGACGGGTGTGGAAGAAGTGTCAAACAAAAACAAAACGCCAGATAATGTCTTACCTTGTACACACACCATAATAATACTCATATGTTTAATGCGCCGACAATCCTTCAAGCGGTGTGGCTTCATAGCTTACCACAGTCGTACTATAGCATTTTGATAGATTTTTGAGCGCCGTGTGTAATGTTCTATATTTTCAATGGAACATTTGAAATGTTGGTGCTGTTTACTTGAGACCCGTCATAGTGCCGCCTACACGTATCTCTTATGTTTGACGGCCATCTACTGGTCACACTTATCATTACACCATGTACCAAATAAAATAGCTTCGAGGTGGGTAAGCTCAACCAAACACCGAATGTGTGTGTGTGAATGGGTGAATGTGGAAATAGTGTCAAAGCGCTTTGAGTACCTTAAAAAAGGTAGAAAAGCGCTATACAAGTACAACCCATTTACCATTTACCAAACGTAACCCTAACATTAGGCGGACCTGGTTATGAGGTGCACTGTCGAGTTTTGAGAAGAAAACAAATATTTTAAGTGCGCCTTATAGTCCGGAAAATACAGTAGTTACTACAGTAGTCAAGTTACAAAAAGATAAATATGTACTGTGTACTCTAGATATACTTAAACTAGAATATGTTTCCTTTTGAGATACAACAGTGACCTATGTTTAAAAAACAAGCTTCAAAAGGAGCAGCCCAAATAATTAATTAATAATTAATAATGAGACTTGTGAATTAACTGTTGTGTGGTACCATAATGTTGAATGAGAGGAGGGACAAGGCAAGAAAGCAGTCCGTGGGCAGGCAGGTAGTCAGGGCGAATAGCGAGGGGTCAGAGGTCCGTGTCCAAGTGGGAGGTCGAGGTCCAAGAGGCAGTCCGGGAAGCAGGGGTGGACAAGGAAAGACGAGACACACAGCAACGTCAATGCGGGAAAGGGGGTCTGCAGTAGGATCGACAAGGTGGACACAAGACAATCAAAAAGGACGGGGGGAAAAAAACACAGAGAGAGATCTACAAGATTGCATCAAGCTTGTAGATTGCTTACTGTACGCCAACAGAAGGTTACGTTCCGGCACGGGATAGCAGATTGAGCAGGCTTATCAAGGTGGGTTTGATCATCAGCTCTAGGTGTGCTTGCTGCCGCCGGTCTGGCGCACGCCTTGCACGCTCTCGGAGCTGCGCTCACATGAATGCGCCATGGCATATCAAACATTGTCCGACCCAAGACATCATTCTGTAGGTCCCCTTTGAAGCTGGCAGTCATGACATATGAACCAAAAGGACAAGGGCATTTACATTTGACTTACCTACACAAAGACTGAATAATGAATGAAGACACAGACAAATAATAATCAAGGGCAAAGGTCCCCTACACATTTTCAAATACTTGGAAGAAGAAACCTGCTGGTCTTTGTGTTGTAAATCAGCATAGCATGACAGCTCTTTATTACAGGAGGTGTATTCATTGCCTTTTGACATAGAAATTAATGATTTTGAATGATGTCGTCGGCCATCCAGGGTGGCTGCTAGAATGTGACTCTTTAAGAGTGGGATAACTCCTGAGATTGTTACGGATCCCGTCACATGAGCGATAAATCTTCGCATTAAGCGGAGGCAATGGTGCATTGGTAATGGTAGTGTTGGTGTAGTTAAGGTAGAGATGAAACATTTGTCTTGCTGGTGAAATGGTCAGCTGTGTTTTATGCACTCCTGCATAAGTGAGGGTCACCTGTGTGCCTCATGAATCCTTAAACAGCTGCTTTCTGTCATTCGGCTGACTGGCAGCAGTTTATTTTTTAATTTTTTCATTTTTGGGTTTGAAGGCACTTCATGTGTGTTTGCAAACATCTGCGGTGTGCAGTGAGCAATGCTGTGAAGTTCAAATGCATTTGCATCGCTTTGGTTGTTTTTATCTCCTGCGAAGAGGAGCATCCAAAACAAACACAACATTATTGTTTCCCTGCAAAAATTCAAATGTTAGTCTTAGTATGATGTGCAAAACCGTTTATAACTGTTTTAAACCAACACAAGCAGAACCATGTATTATGTTTAATTATTGTTATAAGACAGCTGTCACACTCAAGGCTTTATGTGGCCCCTGGAATGCCTTACTAAAATTCAGGGGTGTTCAAACTTTTTCCACCTAGGGCAGGGGTGTCCAAAGTGCGGCCCGGGGGCCATTTGCGGCCCGCAGCTAATTGTTTACCGGCCCGCCACACATTCTGGAAATGCTATTGCAAAAATAAACAAAGAACATTCAAAAAAGTGGAATTAGGTAAAATCTAACGATAAAAAGTTGACACAAAGCTGCCATGCAGGCTGCTTTTTATTTTTATTTTGTCTTTCTTTTTTCCTTTTTTTGCCATTGCTCCAAAAAAAAAAATAATGACAAAAAAATCCATGTTATAATGAATTATTTTTAAGGCTCCAGTTACTTCAAATATTTCACTTTAAATATTGCATATATTGTGTAGATGCCATATAAAAACATCAAAGTTTTATTTGACAAAAGAGCATAAAACAAACAAAATAATAGTTCAAACGTAAAATCGACAGATACTGTATATCTGAAGTTGATCTTGTAATTTAAGTGTGAAAATTTAAAAAAAAATAATAATAAAAATGTATCACTTTATGAGTGGAAGACCTTTTGGATCTCAAATATATTTAGTGGGATTTTATTTAACTTTTCACTGTGATTACTCAAAAATATTAGAGAATTAAAATCAATGGTGTCCTGCATTATTGATCTTTTAGGGCTCTAATTACTAAATACTGCACATTTCAGTTTTACTATAAAAAACTAAGTTGTTTTTGACAGAAAAGCCATAAAACATTTTCTTTTTATTACTTTATATGAACTTGAAGTTGATATAGAGATTAACTGTAAGCGTTAAATAAAAAATAATAATTTGACTTATTTTTAAAATTTTAATGACTGAGACCCTTTATGGTCCCCGGGACCCCTAAAGGTAAAATGAAATAAAAAATCCATATATTTTGTTATGTTTTGAAAATGAAAAATATCAAAATGGCCCCCACATGCTTTAATTTTTCCATGTGCAGCCCTCAGTGGAAAAAGTTTGGACACCCCTGACCTAGGGCCTAATACTGAAGAATTAAATAATGTGGGGGGGGGCACATTAATGCATTCTGTACATTAAGTGCCTGAATTACCAAGATCCAAACACCACGTGGTGTTTGCAATCTATAAAATAGCGTGTACTAATAGTGGGCACACTGCATTTGCAGTTTAAATGAGGATGTTGCGTGTATACAGGGCATCATTACGAAGACACTCGATCATCTACTGCACATTCATGTTATTATGCTCCTACCTGTGGCGTTTGCTATGTTTTCAAACATCCAGCTGATTATATTACTTGATATTAATTATTTTATTAAAGTCATTTGTATTTTACTTTTTAACCTATTAGTTATGCAATATTTGATTTAGTTCTATTTATTTATTATTTATTTAGTGTACATTCATTTTATTTTTCTCTTCTTTTTTTTGCTTTTTGAATCTTCATACACTATACAGCTTGAAGTGCCATCCCATGGAATTGTCCAAAATGTTTTCGTATCCTGGAGCATTCAAAGTTATTTTCACTGGAACTAAGGGGCCAAGCCCAACTCCTGAAAAAACAACCCCACACCATAATTCCTCCTCCACCAAATTTCACACTTGGCACAAAACAGTCCGAAATTTAGCGTTCTCCTGGCAACCTCCAAATCCAGACTCGCCCATCAGATTGCCAGATGGAAACGCGAGATTCATCACTCCAGAGAAGGCGTCTCCACTGCTCTAGAGTCCAGTGGCGACGTGCTTTACACCACTGCATCCCACGTTTTGCATTGGACTCGGTGATGTATAGCTTAGATGCAGCTGGCCGGCCATGGAAACCCATTCCATGAAGCTCTCTGCGTACTGTACGTGGGCTAATTGGAAGGTCACATGAAGTTTGGAGCTCTGTAGCAACTGACTGTGCAGAAAATATTTGCACTATGCGCTTCAGCATCCGCTGACCCCTCTCTGTCAGTTTACGTGGCCTACCACTTGGTGGCTGACTTGCTGTTGTTCCCAAACTCTTCACTTTTCTTATAATAAAGTTGACTTTGGAATATTTAGGAGCGAGGAAATGTCACGACTGGATTTGTTGCACAGGTGGCATCCTATGACAGTTCCATGCTAAAAATCCTTGAGAACGGCCCATTCTTTCACAAATGTTTGTAGAAACAGTCTCCATGCCTAAGTACTTAGTTTTATACACCGGGCCAAGTGATTAGGACACCTGATTCTCATCATTTGGATGGGTGGCCAAATAAGTTTGGCAATATGGATCTAACAGCAGCATTTGATATGGTGGACCATAATATTTTAATTAGCCGCCTACAGCATCAAGTGGGCATTTGTGGTACTGCTTTGAGTTGGCTGAAGTCATATTTGACTAACAGGACCTTCTCTGCAAATTTTGCTGGTTCTGAATCCTCTGTTGCTCCCTTGACATGTGGGGTCCCACAGGGCTCAGTTTTAGGACCACTTCTTTTTTTTTAAATTTACTTCCCCTGGGCTCAATCCTGAAAAAGCATGATATTTCTTTCCATTGTTATGCCGATGACACACAAATGTATTTTCCGTTAAAGAGAAATCATGCCTCTTCAATGCAGCCACTAGTTGCTTGTCTTAATGATATCAAGGCCTGGATGGCCCTAAACTTCTTAGATTTCAATGAAAAGAAGACATAAGTAATAGTGTTTGGACCTAGTGGTACCTGTGAGCTCCCCCCTGTTGACTTTGGCCCCTTGGCTTCGCACGTTAAGCCCATGATCACCAACCTGGGCTTTCGTATTGACAGTGATTTTAAATTGGACCGTCAGATTGGCACAGTGGTGAAAGCCAGCTTTTTTTATTTACGTCAGCTGGCCAAGGTTGAAAACCTTCTTTCTAGGCAACAGTTAGAGACAGTAATCCATGCCTTCATCACATCTCGGCTGGATTACTGTAACTCTTTGTATTTTGGAATTAGTCAATCCTCCCTCTCACGTCTGCAGCTGGTCCAAAATGCAGCTGCCCGACTTTTAACAAACACAAGAAAAAGAGAGCACATTACTCCTGTTTTAGCCTCCCTTCACTGGCTGCCTGTGTCTTTTAGAGTCCATTTTAAAATTGTCTTACTCGTTTTTAAATCCTTACGTGGTCTTGCCCCACCATACCTCTCTGAGCTGCTCCACCTCTATGCCCCCACCCGGTCCCTCAGGTCAGCTGATCAACTGATCCTGGAGGTACCCAAAACAAAGCGCAAGCTCAGTTGCGGGTCCCAAACTCTGGAACAATCTCCCTCTCCATGTGAGACGGGCCCTTTCTTTGACTATTTTTAAGACCCTTCTTAAAACCCATTTTTATTCACTGGCTTTTAACCCAGCATGAGACTTTAAACTGTTTTTAAACTGTTTTTAGCTTTTAACTTTTGTAACTGTTTTTAACTTTTAAACTGTTTTTTATCTGACAAATTGTTCTTAGGGTAATTTGCATTTGCCTTTTCAATGTGTATTTTTATTTCTGTTTTAAATGTTATTTTTTAGTCTGTCCTTTGCCCCTATTTCTTAGTGGTGTACAGCCCTTTGTTTTTCAACTGTGCTTGTTTTTAAAGGGCTTTATAAATAAAGTTGGTATGGTATGGTAATATAGTGTATGCCTTACTTCTATTTCATTATTTATCTCTACTCATGGTTCTTACTATTTTATAAGTTTTATTATTTTTATTTGCCAACAATCCTCAGATGAGCCATCTGCCTCAGGGGTTATCGGCCATGCTTGTGGGGGCGCTTTTGTGTCAGCGTCCTGTTGGCCATGGTCTGATGACCTCCTTGTGCAGATGGCGCCTGTGATAGTGTTTACTCACATGTCCCCTCTGTACTCAGCCATGCATTCATTTGTCCATATAGTTGCATATGTATGTATCAGCCCTTCGAGCAGCTATAAAATTATAAAATAAAGTAGCTGAATAGATTATGTCTAATATTTTTTTATTTCTGACCGTCCAAAGTGTTGACACACACACACACATGTAGGACGGAGGGTTCTAGTCTGTCCATCGTCTGTCTGTGCAGCACGAGCATCGATCCTGCAGCCGTGTGTGGAACTGTCAGTTTGCACATCCCTCATACGTGTGCCAGATAAAACGCGAAATAGTGAAAAGTGTTGATAAATCACATTGCACGTGCTAAATAATTACATTTGCATCTTCTTCTCCCAGTATTGTGGTCAATTTTATGATCAGCATATATTTTGCATATTAATTAAGACAGAGACGCAAATTGGATTGCATGCCTCATTCTGCTCACTTAACAGACGTAATCCACTTTGCACACGTTGAGTGGATCAGCTTTGCGAGTGCTGTCAGGTTTGCACGTGTTTTAGTACGTCAGTATATGCTAAACAATTTGAAAAAAATCTAAGCTTATCTAAGCTTTTGTGTTACAGTTGACAAAATAAATAGTTGTTAGTGTTATACTTTTAACTCATTTAAAATTAATTTATTTAAATTTCAAAATATGACAAGGTCAAAAAACAACAACAAGCTGAAGCCGAAAATAAAGTCACACTTTGGGCAAAATGTATTTGTTCTTTCAACGTTAACAGAAACAATGCAGGTACTGCATGCAACTGCATGTTTTTTTTATTTAGAATTTTTTTCTTTTTTTTCTTTTTAACCAGATTTTAGTTTAGTCTTCTATCCGTCCATAGCATTTCTACTCATATGGATTCTTAATTCATCACTCCAAGCAATGTTTATAAGTGTTACAGTATAACTAAAACTGTTTATACTTACTAAACCACCCCTTGTATGATGTCTGTAGGAGTGTTTTCATGCATATTTGTACGTGCTATCGTAATATAATGATGCTAGCGTCGTTAACATTAGTTAATATGCTAACAAGTGTCCGTGTTGGTATTGTTAACTTGCAATGGCATTCTTTTTTGTATTGTTTTTGTTTCACAAATTCCACAGTAAATTCACCAAGCCGTTGCCGTGGAGTTATTGAGTCTGTTTAGCTGATTGGGGAGGTAGCGGTCCATGACAATGATTTCTGTTTTGTTTGATCAGCCGTTTTACTGCCGTGTTACGGACACCGTTTGAAAACAATTAAGGTATGCAAATAAACATTTACAATTTTTTTCTGTGTAAATAATTCATTTTGCAACGTATATATCTGTGGCTTATAGTCCAGTGCGGCTAGCATATGGAAGAAAATGAAAATAGTGGGTGCAGCTTGTATCCCGGTGCGCTCTATAGTCCGGAAAGTACGGTACTTAAATATCTGCTTGTCACCCTGACCTAATGATTTCTTTTTTTTTTATTTGTACATACAAAAGTATATACCGGTACAAATGCAGAGGTAGTTGTGTAATATTATGAGTCAAGTATCCATTTTTATTCATACATATTTACTGTTATAAGTAGCACAGCCATAACTCTGATGTAGCCCTCATGAAAACGAGTTAGATACTGTTGCATCTGCCCAGTATTCCCTCTCAGGGAATTAAAGTCACTGGTCAATCCCGAATTCTTTCAGATGACATATATGCAGAGTAAGAAGGACCATCAAGACAGAATAGGAATATTAACAAGTTTTACTGAAGCTTCAGGAGACCAGCCCAGACCAATACGCTTCTCGAATTGGTCTAACATTCAAACGGAAAGAAACTACTTGAATCGGGAAGCAGTCCCCCCAAAAAGGAATGCCTCCCCCTTCCTCAACACTGATAAGATAAGGAGGGGGATGCATCCTTCTCACATTCCAATGCCTAAACCACTACACAGACCTCTGTAGACAAAGAAAACTGGTATACAGAGTATACTGTACATGGAAAAATAAACATGACTATGAATCAATAAATAACTCTTAAACATATATGCATTCTCCACAATGCCCCTGTGTTATAGTCACATATTTGTATTCTTATTTTCCCTATTTCTTTTTAAAGCACCTGATGTTGCCATCATTACAGATGAAAGCAGTCTAATGTATTATGTAATATATTCGAAGTAAAAACACAAAATTTTTCCCGTTTTTCAATATGAGAATGAGCTGAGACAATTAACAATACAAATATTCAGAATTACTTTGGACATTTTATTTTCACATTTCCAGAAATTCATTGTTTGGGAAAAAAAAAGGGCTCAAGTGCTCAATTTGGTGCTGTACAGCGACTTGTCCAGGGTGTACCCCGCCTTCCGCCCGAATGCAGCTGAGATAGGCTCCAGCACCCCACGCGACCCCGAAAGGGTCAAGCGGTAGAAAAAAGGATGTATGGATGGATGATTAACTGTTGTTGTTTTTTTTTTTCCAGGTGTACGAGAGATGGTGATCAGATGTCCGCTAAATCACATACAGTGTATCGGGACTAAAAAATGCATTCATTTCAACAAACTCTGCAATGGGGCAAAGGACTGTGACGATGGCTATGATGAAGGAGTTCACTGTCGAGGTAAGTGAAGCTAAAGAATCATGTTGACATCAGATCATGCTCATCTCTTTGGACTGTAAAGTGTGATTTTAATCAGGATCATTAATATTAGCATTTGTTAGTTTAGCGGTACCATAGCCTACAAGTTAAATTGGTTCTGTGACAGAGCTTGTAACCCAAAATACTTGTATTTAAAAATCAGTGTTCTCAATTGATATACAAAACCTAAAACCAATGAAGTTGGCACGTTGTGTAAATCGTAAATAAAAACAAAATGCAATGATTTGCAAATCCTTTTCAGCTTATATTCAATTGAATAGACTGCAAAGAAAATATACTTGATTCCCGGGCGCGGCCACCGCTGCTGCTCACTGCTCCCCTCACCTCCCAGGGGGTGATCAAGGGTGATGGGTCAAATGCAGAGAATAATTTTGCCACACCTAGTGTGTGTGTGACAATCATGGGTACTTTAACTTAACTTTAACGTTTGAACTGGAAAACTTGTACATATTAGCTCATTTGGAATTTGATGCCTGCAACATGTTTCAAAAAAGCTGGAACAAGTGGCAAAAAAAGACTGAGAAAGTGACATTACGGACCTTCAATCCCTCAGGTGCGACTGCATCAAAAACCGACATCGGTGTGTAAAGGATATCACCACATGGGCTCAAGAACACTTCAGAAAACCACTGTCAGTAACTACAGTTTGTCGCTACATCTATAAGTGCAAGTTAAAACTCTACTATGCAAAGCGAAAGACATTTATCAACAACACCCAGAAACGCTGCCTGCTTCGCTGGGCCCTAGCTCATCTAAGATGGACTGATGCAAAGTGGAGAAGTGTTCAGTGGTCTGACGAGTCCACATTTCAAATTGTTTTTAGAAACTGGACGTTGTGCCCTCCGGAACAAAGAGGAAAATAACCATCCAGATTGTTATAGGTGCAAAGTTCAAAAGCCAGCATCTGGGATGGTATGGGGGTGTATTTGTGGCCAAGGCATGGGTAATTTACACATCTGTGAAAGCACCATTAATGCTGAAAGGTACATACATGTTTTGGAGCAACATATGTTGCCATCCAAGCAACGTTATCACGGACGCCCCTGCTTATTTCAGCAAGACAATGCCAAGCCACGTGTTACAACAGTGTGGTTTCATAGTAAAAGAGTGCGGATACTAGACTGGCCTGCCTGTAGTCCAGACCTGTCTCCCATTGAAAATGTCTGGCGCAATATGAAGCCTAAAATACCACAACGGAGACCCCCGGACTGTTTTGTAGGATTTTTTGTTTAAATGAAGCCAATAATGAAATGTTTTGTTGGAAAGTATCAACATACATTTTGGTACTGGTACCAACATATTGGTATCCGGACAACCGTAGAAGCTATTAGCTAATGCTAGCGAGTAAGATTTGGGTTTGCTCTCCCTAGGTTCACTGTGACGATCGTTGTGCCAGCTCACGGTGCGGAATTTTGTAAACCGTAAAGCATAAGGAGAGACAGCTCATACACACAAATCTCTGCTAACCTCTCAACGTGCATGCAATTAACCCTTGAAAACACTTCTGCACTTCAACGCTCTCCAGGGACACATTTTACGCCGGTTTCAGAAACAAGAAAAGAACGAAATCTAGATACTAATAACACAAAGTACAACATTTCTTCAAAGTTGGTTATGTATGTGTGTATTCCTAAGTTGAGGTACCGAGTGTATTGATGTTGAACATGCATCGCTTTCCCTATTGATTTGAGGGCTTTTGTGGGCCTTGCGCATGAATGATTTTTTTTATTTTCCTCATATTTCATTTCTCAAGAGGGTCTCTATGGTATCCATTAAACTTGCCGGTGAGATATGTCATACCCATTTTGGTTGAATGAATTACGCATAATTAAAAAAACTGCCATCCGATAATCACATATTGCATAATGGTAGCACATCTAAAAGCTTCTTGGGAAAAAAAAGGTCTTGATAATAATACAAGGTAAAGAAAGGGTTAGTACTTCAGAATAGCCAAACAACTTAAAGAGGAACTGCACTTTTTGTGGAATTTTGCCCATTATTCACAATCCTTATGTAAGACAAGAACACATATGTTTTTTAATGCATTCTAAATATTAAATAAATGCAATCAAATGTCTGCTTACAATGGAGCCTATTAAAGCGGCTCTATTCTGCCTATAAAGCCCTTAAAACAACACCCAAACCCCTCCTTTAAGGTGTTATATACATGATGTAAGTATATATGTAATGTAGTAACTGGCACATTTATAATAACATTTGATATTTTCGTATTTGATCATTATTTCAAAAACGCATCATGACGATCACTTTTTTTCAACATAACTGGTTATTACTCACAGCATACTTTATGAAAGCCAACAAACATAATGAAACATCACTTACTTTATTAGGTTTGCTGGCATTAGGATGCCGACTGATATAATCTTGTTATAGTTCCGTTTAGATGAACAATAAAAGTATTTTTGTGTCGTTTTTCACCATTCCCGGGTCAAAATTGGCTGTCAAAATGTACCAACTTGTTGGAATACCTTCTCATCCTTCTACTATCAAGGTGAGAGGCATGAATTGTGATCTAGAATATAAAGTACGTAGCTGACCAGTCGATATTGTCAACGCAGGTACATGTGCTCATGATCACAGCGCCGCTATAAATACTTTGTCTGCGTTAGCGCTTATAATAACAATATCACTAATACTTGGTTAATTTTCAGGTAACGCAATGTAAGTAGATTATTGTTGGCGGTTGTTGGATGATTATTTATTGGGTTCCATGTGCAAAATAGAGGACCTCCCACTGGCTCCGTTGTTTTTGACTTGTATTTACGTTTATTTAGAGTTACAATGCATTACAAATATTTACATCCGACGTCATGTCTTTTATAATGATTGTAAACAATAGGCAAAATTCAAAAATAGGTGCAGTTCCCCTTTAGCAACTGACTTAAAAATAATAACATTAATGAACTACAGTACTTGTTTGGCTTTAAGTCATTAACATAGCTGCCACAAACTAATTATTACTATTTTTTTGAGCCAACTTGTGAATGCAAATCTATTTTTATTTTGCTTTTACAGATTATGAGCCATTAAAGAGTCTACTAGTTTATATAATCACTATCAAAATCATTGTCCGCAGTCTTCATCTACTCTGCCAGCATATTTTAAGTGGCCTGTAAAACCATTAACAGCATCACTATAATTTGTTACAATAATAACTAAAAAGGTTTTTGTTTTTTTGTCCAACAAAGAAAAAAACAACCTTTGTTCAACGATCAGACAAATGGGTCTATTTACAGAAGAAGAAAAAAACAATTAAAAAAATGGTACAATTGCTTGAATACTTACAATTCTTTATTTTGTGGGTAATTTAATGTTCACATATAGAAGATAATTCATACATTTCCATAGTCTTTACACAACCTGCCACATGAAGGCCCAGTGGAAGTGAGTTTTAAACAAATTCTAATTTACGATATATAGTCTACTATCTAATGTACAAATGCAGTATGTAAACATTTTCACACTCCGGCACGTTACTCCACACAGTGCAAGTTTGTTATAATGGTGACTTTTCGACCTTCCTGCCAGAAACAGCCAACACAAAAACCAGCTGGAGGGTTTCTCCGTTAATTCCCCGTTGTTGTGCAACTAAGTTGCTGTGACTGGTGCTCCGACACCTGCTTGTGTGATACAAACAGCATCGTGTCATCCTGGAACCTGAATAGTGGCTACTTTCTGGCAGTTACAGTGACCTTTGTTGTTCTATTACGTAGGTAAAGTCATGCTGGACTTTCCTTTGAGGGTGTCAGGTGCGATTACATTGGAATGCACACAGTTGGCGTGTACCTTTTTGAAATCAGGGCCATGTCCACACCACTATTTTAAAAACACATCTTTCTATGCAGGTTTTTCCTTGAATCTGGTGTTCCGACAGGTTCCAGTACATGGCGGGCTTTAGCTTTGATGGTTCTGGGTCGTCCTTGAACGCCTCTACCAATTTCCTTTTACAAAATGTATTTAAAGGCCTACTGAAATTATTTTTTTTAATTTAAACGGGATAGCAGATACATTTTATGTGTCATACTTGATCATTTCGCAATATTGTCATATTTTTGCTGACAAGATTTAGTAGAGAACAACGACGATAAAGATCGCAACTTTTGGTATCTGATAAAAAAAAGCCTTGCCCCTACCGGAAGTAGCGTGACGTAGTCAGTTGATAGCCCCCTCATATTTTCCTATTGTTTTCAATGCAGCTAGAGCGATTCGGACCGAGAAAGCGACAATTACCCCATTAATTTGAGCCAGGATGGAAGATTTGTGGATGAGGAACGTTAGAGTTAAGGACTAGAATGCAGTGGAAGACATATCTTTTTTCGCTCAGACCGTAACTTAGGTACAAGCTGGCTCATTGGATTCCACACTCTCTCCTTTTTCTATTGTGGATCACGGATTTGTATTTTAAACCACCTCGGATACTATATCCTCTTGAAAATGAGAGTCGAGAACGCGGAATGGACATTCACAGTGACTTTTATCTCCACGACAATACCTCGACGAAACACTTTAGCTAGGGAGCTAACGTGATAGCATCGTGCTTAACTGCATATAGAAACAAAATAAATAAATCCCTGACTGGAATGATAGACAGAAGATCAACAGTACTATTAAACCAGGGACATGTAAATACATGGTTAATGCTCTCCAGCTTGGCGAAGCTTAAAAATGCTGTTGCTAACGACGCTATTGAAGCTAACTTAGTATAACGGGACCTCACAGAGCTATGATAAAAACATTAGCGCTCCACCTACGCCAGCCAGCACTCATCTGCTCATCAACACCCATGCTCACCTGCGTTCCAGCGATCGACGGAAGGACGAAGGACTTCACCACGATCATCCGTGCAGTTGGTGGCTAGCATCGGCTAGCGCGTCTGCTATCCGAGTCAAAGTCTTCCTGGTTGTGTTGCTGTAGTCCGCCGCTAATACACCAATCCCACCTACAACTTTCTTCTTTGCAGTCTTCATTGTTCATTGAACAAATTGCAAAAGATTCACCAACACAGATGTCCAGAATACTGTGGAATTGTGAGACGAAAACAGAGCTATTTTGTATTGTATTCAATGGGGTAGCAATATTTCTGTTTCACTGGTTACGTCACGCGCATACGTCATCATCCAAAGACGTTTTCAACCGGAAGTTTAGCGGGAAATTTAAAATTGCACTTTATAAGTTAACCCGGCCGTATTGGCATGTGTTGCAATGTTAAGATTTCATCATTGATGTATAAACTATCAGACTGTGTGGTCGGTAGTAGTGGGTTTCAGTCGGCCTTTAAGGTCGACGGTGGGCCTTCTCTGAGACAATAGCATAATGGCGACACATCCAGGCTGGTGCTTATGTGCAATTGTTTGAACTGATGCTCTTGGTATCTGAAATTGTTGAGAATTCCCCCAAAAATGTTTTCAACTTTGTTTAAATACGGTTATCATTCTTAGATATACATTGAATCCATTGGACTTTCCCATTGTTCTGAGTACTGATGGATGCAATGAGTGCGATCAAATCAATGACTGACTTTTTTGGGGTAATCCTGTTATAAATGTATCATATACTGTTTTTCATACATAATATTCTTTAAATAGTCCGGTTCCCTTGGTCCGTACCAGATTTACTGTAAGTCCGCTGCTGGGTGCCAGTTGGGGGGATCGAGGCACTGCACTGGTGCGGCGCACCACCGCCGAAGGGCCCAGTCGGCACCGTAGATGAGGGTAATTAAAGTATTTAAATTACTTTTTTGGTTCAGTAACAAGTAACTATTATTAAATACTTTTTCAAATTAATTTTCAGAGCACTGTTAGTAACAGTAATGTGGTGTTTGTGTGGCATGTTTTGTCTAAAACACCGATATAAATAGAATATCGCCATTCGGCCTAAAAATTATAGGGTATCAGTTTTGGTCCATATCACCCAGCCCTACATCCAGGGTTCACAAACTAGGAATTTTGTTTGGCACAATGATGTTACATGAAACATTAAGTAGCAAAAACATCCTAAACCTGCTCAGTGGTCTTGTGGTTAGAGTGTCCGCCCTGAGATCGTTAGGTCGTGAGTTCAAACCCCGGCCGAGTAATACCAAAGACTATAAAAATGGGACCCATTACCTCCCTGTTTGGCACTCAGCATCAAGGGTTGGAATTGGGAGTAAAATCACCAAAATTATTCCTGAGCGCGGCCACCGCTGCTGCTCACTACTCCCCTCACTTAATATAATGAAACATATTTTTTTCTCCCTATAATTTAGTGGTTATAGATAATATACAGGTATGCTCTTAAGTCCAGAAAATATGGTTTAAAAATCAAGTGAGACACCACTTTTACTGGTATTCAGACAATAAACTGCACATGAATGTCATAGGGCAAGGCGCACAATATTCTAGCTCACCATGAAGCGGTGTAGTGGTGTATTATTTGTTTCTTTTCAACATGGACATGTTAGCATTGTCTATGTAAGCTGAATATGGATATTGATTATTTACTTTTTATGTTATATTATATTGACCTAACATTTACACACTCTCCTATGCCTAAATAGTAGGGGTGTGGGAAAAAATCGATTCAAATTCGAATCGCGATTCTCACGTTGTGCGATTCAGAATCGGTTCTCATTTTAAAAAAATTGATTCTGGATTTTTATTTATTTAAAAAAAAAAATTAATTAAATTTTATTATTTTATTTTTTCTGCGATGAGGTGGCGACTTGTCCAGGGTGTACCCTGCCTTCCGCCCGATTGTAGCTGAGATAGGCTCCAGCGCCCCCCGCGACCCCGAAGGGAATAAGCGGTAGAAAATGGATGGATCGATATATATATATATATATATTTTTTAAATTAATCAATCCAACAAAACAATACACAGCAATACCATAACAATGCAATCCAATTCCAAAACCAAACCCGACCCAGCAACACTCAATAACTGCAATAAACAGAGCAATTGAGAGGAGACACAAACACGACACAGAACAAACCAAAAGTAGTGAAACAAAAATGAATATTATCAACAACAGTATCAATATTAATTACAGTTTCAACATAGCAGTGATTAAAAATCCCTCATTGACATTATCATTAGACATTTATAAAAAATAGAAAAAAAGAACAATAGTGTCACAGTGGCTTACACTTGCATCGCATCTCATAAGCTTGACAACACACTGTGTCCAATATTTTCACAAAGATAAAATAAGTCATATTTTTGGTTCATTTAATAGTTAAAACAAATTTACATTATTGCGATCAGTTGATAAAAAATTGTTCTTTACAATTATAAAGGCTTTTTACAAAAATCTACTACTCTGCTCGCATGTCAGCAGACTGGGGTAGATCCTGCTGAAATCCTATGTATTGAAGGAATAGAGAATCGTTTTGAATCGGGAAAAAAATAGTTTTTGAATTGAGAATCGTGTTGAATTGAAAAAAAAATCGATTTTGAATCGAATCGTGGGACACCCAAAGATTCACAGCCCTACTATAGCATAGCTGCATTTCAATCTAAGGTGTTAGTTCATGGAACAAACTTGATAGTGGAACAAAACAATGTACTATATATTTCTTCATTTAAAAAAAGAAGTAAAAATCATGATGATGAACAGATATTTGGAGTCAACTATTGTTTTAATGTTGTTTTTTTTATTTTGTTGTATGATACAAAAATAAATATTGCCTTAATACAATTTGGAGTCAATAGGGGCAAATAATACAAGTTTATAGTTATTTCTGCTCCCTTTCATTCATGAGTATTTCAACGTTATGTTGATTGTTTTTTGTTTGACTTTTAATGACTGCAATAAAAACAAAAATGGAACTAAAAAAATTAAATGTCAGAAAATGGATAACTCATTACATTTTCACATTTACAATACAATACAGGATATTTTGAAAGGATTCTTTACTATTGGGAGAAAGGGCCTGGCAGAGGTCAGCGCTCTGTTTGCATGTGCAGTGGACAACACCTGTGCATGCAACAAAGAAGCTCGAAGAGCTATGAATATTATTATTTATTTATTTTTTTCAACATGTCCTGGCCAGCCACTCAGGAAAATCATATTGTTGATGTAAATGCCCATATCTAATGTACATAGTGGCTTTACAAAAGATGGGATATTACTATTGTTGCCTTGTGCAGTGGACTACCCACTTATGCATGCCGCAAAGAAACTCCAAGAGCTATAAATCATGTCTGATACAAATATCATGTACAGAAGCTACATGTTACACCATGCAAGTAGACTGTTAGCTTTAAATAATTTGACTTTAAGGCCACCCGGGAGAGCAAGGGACCGACCATCTGCTGTGGTTCGCACGGGGACACAGACGGGACCCACCACTGGGAAAGAGACGGTATTGAGGTCACTAAGGATAAGTTTTGGACAACCAGCTGGGTCTCTGACTAAAGTCTTTCCGCTCCCCCTCCTTACCTGCCCACCGCTTATGAATATACATGCTCAGCATCCCGGGGGGTGCTACAGTGAAGGTGCCCAGATGAAAACCCACCAAACTCTTTTTTTAATCTTTTTTTTTTAAATTCACCTCATTTGTATTCCTATTCCTATGGCGATCAGAGAGAATGTTACACTGGGATGAATATTTGGCAGTTATTGTCCATGTTAGTCCGTAGACTAATTAAGAGTCTTTGTTTGTTTACTTACTACTAAAAGACAAGTTGTCTAGTATGTTCACTATTTTATTTAAGGACTAAATTACAATAATAAACATATGTTTCATGTACTCTAAGATTTTTTGTTTAATAAAGCCAATAATGACATTTTTGTGGTCCCCTTTGTTTAGAATAGTATCGAAAAGTATCGAAATACATTTTGATACCGTTACCAAAATATCGGTAGACAAATTAGGAGTCTTTGTTTGTTTACTTACTACTAAAAGACAAGTTGTCAGCATCAAGGGTTGGAATTGGGGGTTAAATCACCAAAATGATTCCTGGGCGTGGCCACCGCTGCTGCTCACTGCTCCCCTCACCTCCCAGGGGTTGGAACAAGAGGATGGGTCAAATGCAGAGGGTAGTTTCACCACACCTAGTGTGTGTGTGACTATCAGTGGTACTTTTTGACTTTGAACTTTAACAAAGTGTTTTCACATCAAATTATGCAGACAATTTCATTAAATACAAATTTGTGAGCAAAATGTGTGTTTAGCAAACTAAGTTTCTTAAAATACAGGGTTTTAGAGTTTGTGAAAATGTAAATAATAAACAATTAAGTGCATAAATATGTGTTGCTTCAAAACTAGTAATTTTAGACTGAAGCGATCGATGTGTCTCAGAACCAGCCAGCCAATGAGATGTCAAGTTTGCAGTCACGTGACACGGGTCTGGCGATGGCAAAGAGGCAGTTTATGCAGCACAAAGCAGACCTGAGCATAATCCAGCCTGTTAAGATTTTAAATCGGGTTAGCGTTATGACAAGCGCCACCTTACATAGCAACTGACCCTGTGGTCAAAGTTGGAATTGCCACAAAACACATGTTAGGGTATTCAACACTCTACTGCCATCTGTCGGCTAACATAGATGGTGCACACCCCACATTTGTCATGTTTCATGTGTCAGGTAAACTGAGACAAATGGGGCAATATTAATCCCTTTCTGACAGTATATTTTTTGCAAAAATAAATGTCATTTTTCGAATATTTGGCTGTTTTTTATCAGTTGCTTTTATATTTCGCTGTTTGTTGCGTTTGGCTTGATTGTGAAAGATGTTGATCCAGGATGTGGTCTGAGAAGTAAGGAGTCGCAACTTTCATATATTCTCAACATTCAGTGTTTTAATATTCATAGATTATAGTGTAGATCAGATGTTCTTTATGTTCATGCACATTCTGAGTGTTTTATTCGGGAAAAAAACAAAGGAACATTAATTGTAGTGGTCTGTCATAATTTTTTTAGCATTTCATCAGGTGTCATTGCGTGTTTTTTTATTATATTATCATCAGCTTTTATCATTTGTAAGGCATCCTAGGACTTATTTCACTAATGTACAACAGCCTCCACATGTTTAAAGATTTCCTAAAAAGCATCCAAGCACATATGGCAGATTGCATGGTCTGCTGTAGTGTGTAGTAGGGGTGCACAAAAACATTTGATTCACACTCGAATCGTGATACTCATCTAGCCCGATTCTAAATCGATTCCTAAATTTAAAAAAAATATATAATAATAATAATAATTAAAAAAAGAAAAAAAAAATAAATAAATATATATATATATATATATATATATATATATATATATATATATATATATACATATATATATATATATATATATATATATATATATATATATATATATATATATATATATATATATATATATATATAGTCCACATTTCAAATTGTTTTTGGAAACTGTGGACGTCGTGTCCTCCGGACCAAAGAAGTAAAAATAACTATCCGGACTGTTATAGGCGCAAAGTTCAAAAGCCAGCATCTGTGATGGTATTGGGGTGTATTAGTGCCCAAGGCATGGGTAACTTACACATCTGTGAAGGCACCATTAATGCAGAATGGTACATACAGGTTTTGGAGCAACATATGTTGCCATTCAAACAACATCTTTTTTCATGGACGCCCCTGCTTATTTCAGCAAGATGATGCCAAGCCACATTCTGCACGTGTTACAACAGCGTGGCTTCGTAGTACACGTGCAGGTATTAGACTGGCCTGCCTGTAGTCCAGACCTGTCTCCCATTGAAAATGTGTGGCGCAATATGAAGCGTAAAATACAACAACGGAGACCCCGGACTGTTGAACAACTTAAGCTGTACATCAAGCAAGAATAGGAAATAATTCCACCTGAAAAGCTTAAAAAATTGGTCTCCTCAGTTTCCAAACATTTACTGAGTGTTGTTAAAAGGAAAGGCCATGTAACACAGTGGTAAAAATGCCCCTGTGCCAACGTTTTTGCAGTGTGTTTCTCCCATTAAATTCTAAATTAAATGATTATTTGCCAAATAAATATATGTTCCTCAGTTCGAACATTAAATATCTTGTCTTTGCAGTGAGTTCAATTGAATATAAGTTGAAAAGGATTTGCAAATCATTGTATTCTGTTTTTATAACACAACGTGCCAACTTCACTGGTTTTGGGTGTTGTAGTTACTAGAAAAGCATGTCACGTCAGTTTAAATGTTGGACTTCAGCAAATGTGCGGGATCAGCCTCCGATTCGGCCGCACGGTTTGGAAATGTGCTGGGTCCAAATTCTAAGCGTGATTATCCTGATGAGGTACAGCTGGTGTGTCTCCGCTCTGACTGTAACACCTGCTTCGAACGTTGCAATTAGAGTCGGAGCAATGAGGTGTGTGACAATGTAAAAGCTGTCAACACATGCATCCCACAGGTCACATCATTAGGTACACCGCCACAATTTGGGACGTGATGCATGAGTGATAACAAATATGTAATGGTTTAATTTTTAATTCAACAATATTGCCTTTTATGGGAAGGTCATCAATACAACATTATATATGATATTGATTTATTTGGCTGATCTAATATTGCCTTTTCAAGACATGATACTACAATAGCTGCAACCCCATAAAATGTTAAAATATAAATGTTGAAATTAAAATTTCATTCAGAAGCCTCATGTTCGGCATTATTCTAATGTTTAGGAGTCCATTGAAAACAATTCAAATGAGTTCCTGTCTTTTTAACTGGACATCTCAATTACATTAAGAATTATATATTGCAATAATATGCAAAGCAACAGCTCAATGTTAATATGGCAGTCCGTAAAAAAAGATACAGGAAATTATACATCTGAGCTCTAAATACATTTGTGCAAACTCCTTTGTCAAATAATGCTTTTCAAACAAAATCAAGGCTACTAGGTCTAGGTCCACATTAATATAACTGTTGAAAATGCTCATCTGTGCCTCATTAAATTGTCTCATTCCTCTTATTACTTTCTGTCATATGACGTCTCCGAGCTTAATATGATATAATATGCTGGATTAACTGCACTAACTGTTCTATGTCCATTCATTTGACTATGTTGGCTCAATGCTCACATTAACTGCATGAACTGCATTGTATACATGTTAACTATCAGGTTATGGATAATGTTTGTATGAAAATAAGAGTAATTAGGATCCAAACAGAAAAATAAACATAGCACAAAAAGACATGCAACACGTCTGTCATGACGGGGTTTTCGCTTACTGCGGGGTCGTTCTCCCAGCAAGTCAAACGGACGACCCTGGACAGGACTTGCAGTTAGGAACATGATTTAATTTTAAGAAACAATCAACGAGGTACAAAACAAACAAAAACCCGAAGGCAAGCGTGCCTATCGCACGCGGAAGCTAAGGCAAAAACTTAGGACATGAAACTATAGACATGAACCTCACGAAACTGTGGCATGAAACAACTAGCATTAACTATGGCATAGAACAAACACGAAACTGTGGCATGAAACCAATAGCATTAACTATGGCATAGAACAAACACGGAACTGTGGCATGAAACCAATAGCATTAACTATGGCATAGAACAAACACGAAACTGTGGCATGAAACCAATAATGACGCCAGGACGACTGACTGGCAAAGGCAGGCTTAAATAGTCCTTTGATTGGAAGCAGGTGCGCGTCCCCAACACCAGAGGCAGGTGAAAATCATAAGTAGCCGTGGTAACTAAAACAAACTCGGGTGTCAAACAGGAACTATAAGAGTCCAAAACTAACAGAACATAACAAAAACATGATCGGACCACAGATCATGACAACGTCTGATTTAGGAAGATTTTTGATATTTATTTTACTGTAACATCCAATTACTTAACCTTACCTTTAAAAAAAAAAAAAAACTTTACTTTATGACCATAGTTGACCAAAATAGATGCTTCTGCGTTGTATGTATAGTAAGGATGTTGTATTTGTATTATTTCTCTTGAGTTCAACTAACTAAAACACCTAGTACTCAATAACTACACGCTACAAATATCGATAAGTTCACAAAAGTGGATGCTCTTAAAGGCGATGCTAAACAAAAAAGTTGCTTTATTACAAGCGAGCGTCATCAAACAGGTCTGCAGTACCCGGAGGAGCTCAGGTCAAAAATGAAGGACTCCTAACCAGGAGAAACCAAACCATTAGTTTTATATTCCTTTTTTCTTTGTCTGGGTGTGTGCTAAGTCGGGACAGCACAACCTGACCATGTATGGAGATGTTTGTGTGTAGTGACTGGGAAGACAACAGATGTATACCATAACTTGTAGGTTGACGTTCAAGATAAACATGGAATCTCTCCTCCAGGATAGAGCTTTAACTTTTGCATTCCGAAGCCTGGTTTTATTGCTTCTTCTCTTGAGAGAGCTACACTAAATTGCCAAAAATATTTGGCCACCCATCCAAATGATCAGAATCAGGTGTCCTAATCACTTGGCCCGGCCACAGGGCGTATAAAACCAAGCACTTAGGCATGGAGATTGTTTCTACAAACATTTGTGAAAGAATGGGCCGCTCTCAGGAGCTCAGTGATTTCCAGCGTGAAATTTCCTCGCTCGTAAATATTCCAAAGTCAGACGGCTTTATTATAAGAAAATGGAAGAGTTTGGGAACAACAGCAACTCAGCCACCAAGTGGTAGGCCACGTTAACTGACAGAGAGGGGTCAGCGGATGCTGAAGCGCATAGTGCAAAGAGGTCGCCGACTTTCTGCACAGTCGGTTGCTACAGAGCTCCAAACTTCATGTGACCTTCCAATTAGCCCACGTACAGTACGCAGAGAGCTGCGTGGAATGGGTTTCCATGGGCGAGCAGCTGCATCCAAGCCATACATCACCAAGTCTAATGCAAAGCGTCAGATGCAGTGGTGTAAAGCACGTCGCCACTGGACTCTAGAGTAGAGGAGACGTGTTCTCTGGAGTGATGTAACACGCATTTCCATCTGGCAATCGGATGGACAAGTCTGGGTTTGGAGGTTGCCAGGAGAACGGTACATTTGTGCCGAGTGTGAAATTTGGTGCAGGAGGAATTATGGTGTGGGGTTGTTTTTGAGGACTTGGGCTTGACCCCTTAGTTCCTGTGAAAGGAACTTTGAATGCTCCAGGATACCAAAACATTTTGGACAATTCCATGTTCCCAACCTTGTGGGAGTAGTTTGGAGCGGGCCCCTAAGCTCTTCCAACATGACTGTGCACCAGTGCACAAAGCAAGGTCCATAAAGACATGGATGACAGAGTCTGGTGTGGATGAACTTGACTGGCCTGCACAGAGTCCTGACTTGAACCCGATAGAACACCTTTGTGATGAATTAGAACAGAGACTGAGAGCCAGGCCTTCTCGACCAACATCAGTGTGTGACCTCACCAATGCGCTTTTGGAAGAATGGTCAACAATTCCTATAAACACACTCTGCAACCTTGTGGACAGCCTTGCCAGAAGAGTTGAAGCTGTAATAGCTGCAAAAGTTGGACCGACATCATATTGAACCCTATGGGTTAGGAATGGGATGGTACTTCAAGTTTATATGTGAGTTAAGGCAGGTGGCCAAATACTTTTGGCAATATAGTGTAAATCCAGTCCACATGCGAATGTCCAACTAAGGCTCCTTCTCAACCATTGTTTACTTAAACCTGGTGGTTCGCTTTCTCCAAGTTCAATATAAAACATTCACCTTATGTAGAAGATAATATGAGTCAATTCATTCACTTCAACCTATAAATGTTGTTACAATGTTATATTAAAACATATACTTGTGTTAATGCCTTGCTTACGGAAGTCAGCCTGAAAGTGTTTTTGGATCATTCTGCATAGTTTTTTTTTAATGAAAAGTGGGGTCACATGGATGTCAGTGTGTGTCAAATTTACTTATGCCCACTTAAATACTCAAAGCCTGCCCCCTCCCTCCTCTGCTCAAAGTTAGAAGTTATATGGCCGTGTACTGCTCTGCTGTCCACAACGATTGCAGTGTTCACATGTTGAGTAATGGTCCCCAAAAAATGTTTGTTCGGAATGGGTTAGAAATGTGTTTGGCTTTGTTTAGAAGTTGATAGTTGTTTTTGCAAGGCCAGCAAAGGAATTAAAAATACCTCTGTGTTTGTCTGTCTACCGCACTCTACACAATTTATCAGTGTCCCGTGTAACAACATAGTGTGTACACACAGGGAGCTAGGGCTGTAGCTATCAATGATGGATTGGACAAAACACACTTTTTTTATTTAATGCATATTTTATAGAAAATAGTTGAAATAAACCTATTTTTTATTATAACTTTCATTCTTTTTTTCTGATAAATGCACATCATCAACATTGAAATTGCACTTTTAACATGCGTGCGTTAAAAGAAAAAAATACAAATCTGCCGTTTACAACTACTGTTGTTACTCAGACCCTGTTATAGGATGCAGGAAATACATGTCTTTATTATTAGTTGCTTATATGACTATTTTTGGTTTACTCATAATTAGGGCTGACAGAATTAACGAGTTAATCCATTAGATGAATCACAAAAGAAATATGGCAAAAATTGTGTACACCAGGTTGTCGCCAACCCGTCGATTGCGATCGACCAGTCGATCTTTGGGACCATACCGATCGATCACGGAGTGGTGAGGACTCCAGAAAAGATCATCAGGACTCCTCCTCCTCCTATCCAGGAGATCGCAAAAAGCCGCTGCCTGACCAGGGCTCAGAAAATCTGCAGAGACTCCTCCCACCACCACCAAGGACTGTTTTCACTGCTGGACTCTAGAAAGAGGTTCCGCAGCCTCCGTAGCAGAACCTCCAGGTTCTGTAACAGCTTCTTCCCTCAGGCCATAAGACTCTTGAACGCATCATAATAATTCCCTCAATTACCCCCAAAAACGGATTAACTCGCTGGATTATAAAGACAATATAACATGCATCCATAAACGTGGATGTGTATGCAAAAGTGCAATATATTTATCTGTATAGTAATCTATTTATTTATATCTGCACCTTATTGCTCTTTTATCCTGCACTACAACGAGCTAATGCAACAAAATGTCGTTCTTATCTGTGCTTTAAAGTTCAAATTTGAATGAAAATAAAAAGGAAGTCTAAGTCTAAATGTTGTTACAATGTTGGATACTCGTGTTAAACAATGCCAAAGCGTCAAATCGTTAGTCAGAAAAGATCGTCATATATCCACTTTAAAATCCATCCATTTTTTACCGCATGTCCTTGCGGGGGGTGCTGAAGCCTATCCCATGTGCACTCGGGCGGAAGGCGGGGCACACCCTGGACAAGTCGCCACCCCATCGCAGGGCCAACACAGATAGACAGACAACATTAGTGTTGCCAATCAACCTATCCCCAGGTGCATGTTTTTGGAGGTGGGAGGAAGCCGGAGTAACCCGGAGGGAACCCGGGCAGTCACAAGGAGAACATGCAAACTCCACGCACCAATACAAATATTACATTTTAAATAATACTAGTTACAACTAGTCATCTGTATGTAAGTTTGCAACAGAGGGAAAAGTTAATTGATTGTTTTCAACAATTTTTCCATGCCAGTGTTGTATTGAGATGAATAATGCCGGCCAGTATTTAAAAAAGGAGGCCCTGGGCTGGTGTGGTTACAGGTGGTCTGCGGTTGTACTGACAAGTCCCCTAAAAACGCCTTATGGTCAGCAGTCAGCACACCTATTGCACGCTCCCTCAACACTGGCGAAATCTGTGGCATTGTGCTGTGATGAAACTGCACATTTTGTTATAGCCTTTTATAGTGGGCAGCCGACGGCACACCTGCGCAATAATCAAGCTGTATAATCAGCATCTGCGAGGTGAATAGATTTCGTTGGCAACGGAAAAGAGTTTACTAACACAGATTTCGACAGATTTGTGAACAGTACTTAATTGAAATAGACCTTGTGGGCCTGCAGTAAAAGCTTTAAATCTTTGAGTTCAGCGCAGGAAAAAATGGGGTTTTATATTTTGTGTAGTAGTACAGTGTAGTTTGGGCGAACAAAACTTCTAACCCGCGGCTCTCGAGCCACATGCGGCTCTTTAGCTCCCTGGAGCATTTTTTCAAAATGATTGAAAATAGATGTTTTGTTTAGTATGTGTTTTTGTTTGAGGACAAACATGACACAAACTTTTCCAAGTGTTAGAAAGCCCACTGTTTAATATGTGTGTGTGTATGCTTCACTGATGAGAGTATTTGGTAAAAATCGTTTTGTTCAACTAATGTCGACGGTTCTTGAACTCACCATAGTGTGGACTGTGACGCAACAGTTTGTTTACATGTACAATCTTCCACTCCTTCTTTGTCTCATTTTGTCCACCAAAAGTTTCATGCTGTGCGTGAATGCAAAAAGGTGCACTTTGTTGATGTTATTGACTTGTTGGAGTGCTAATCAGGCATATTTGGTCAGTGCATGACTGCAACCTAATCAATGCTAACATGCTATTTAGGCTAGCTGTATGTACATATCGCATCATTATGCCTCATTTGTAGGTATATTTGAGCTCATTTAATATCCTTTACTTTTATCCTCTTTGTATATAATTTAGTTTTGCATGTCTCATGAGACATTATCTGTATGTAATATTAGCTGCATTTCAGATAGTTGTTTGTGTGTCATGTTGTTCCAGACCACAGCAAACGTTACCTAGCCTGCCAAATATTGTAATAAATCTATTAAAAGAAGACAGCCTGCCGTTTCCTTTAACTTGGACACACACATCTATACCTTTGGCCATTAAAAGCCAGTAATTTCCAGGAGTTATCTCACCTTTTGAGTAGCCTCTGATTTACTAATGGTTTCTAATGTTGTAAAAATGTGTAGAATAAATATTACTGTGGAAGTCGCCTCCCAGCAGATCCACTGCAGACACGGCACAGGAGCCCAGTGTGCAGGTTCAACAAGGTTTTAATGAATGTTTTCTTTCCAACAACAGTTTTCTCTACTATAACGTGACTTTTCAGCCACGTCCGTATCTTCCTCCCCCTCTGCTCCCGGCCGCTTGCTGTTAAAGACAACAGATGATTAGATTAACACGTACCACCTGTGAAATCTAATCACCCGCCAACTGTGTCTCGCCGTCAGCACATGCCACGCCCCCGTCTGATGGTACGCTGTCTTCAGCACCATGGACAGAGGCGGTGACCCTTGCTCCTGCAGGCACGCTGATCACACTCTCTCCCCACAATTACATTTCAACATTTCTGTCAACAAAGATTTGCTTCAGCCTGCGACACATAGTCATTTTGATAGTTGGCTATTATAGCTAATATAGACACTTATGTCATGTGTTGCCTTCATTATAAGACTTGTATATGGCTTTTCATTTTTTGCGGCTCCAGACAGATTTGTTTTTGGTATGTTTTGGTCCAATATGGCTCTTTCAACATTTTGGGTTTGCCGACCCCTGACCTAGTGGAAAATGGACTCATCCAAATTTTTTCTGAGCAGCCTTGAGAAAAATACTGAAATTATAATACTTGTACATGTTCTCACTATAAAATAATTAGGCATGTTTTTAACAATTTGTGAATTTCAAAATATATGTTTTTATGTCATGAAATGGATACGTTGCCATGGTGAAGTGCATTCAAAAAATATTCCAAAATCTTCACGATCTATGTGTTTTGTCATGTCATGGCCTGTGTCCACAGATCGTGTCTTGTTTAGTTTGGTTGCAGTTCTCCTTAGTTTAGCGTTTATTGCTGTTGTCAGGGCTTCTTTCCTCCCTTGTTTACCTCTCATTGCTCGGAGTGCTGTTTGAGCACACCTGCCTCTGAATATATAGTCAAGTATTATGTTCAGTCTTCTTTAAAACAAACTTTTAACTGTGCTCACAATTCTCAGCAAATAACAACACGAAAATAACAAAATATGAAATAAAAGCTCTGGTTTGAGAGGACATTTCAAACAGCAGCAACTTAAAGCAATAATATACCTTTAACAGTAGTGTTTTTTTTAGCTCAACATTTTTAGAAGACCCTTGTTCCCTTGAAACATTTCAAGCCAGGAACACCAAGCTGTCAACTGCAGGATGCTATGTGGCAGGTGACAACATTGCCACTGCAGCTAAACATTCCCTTTCAGATTGTGCATTCCCTTTTAGGCCCCTTCTACAATAAGGTTATCCAGGGTAAATCCCACCTCACCTTATTCTTGTCCACACAAATGGTCGTTAAAGACCCCCTCCCCCCCTACCTCCGCCGGCGCAATGCGACCTAGTACGCATGCGTGGAAAATGCACACGTCATAGTCACTTCCAGTGTTGCTTTGTGTACAAGTTCTTAAATTGAACTTATCTGAACAATATCCAGTGTTGTGGTATTTCAATTAACTGGAATCCAGTGTGCAGTGGGGCCCTATTGTAGTGAATCACACCTGAGCCGTCATATATTAATCAAATCTTTAATGGACAAGTGAAAGTAAACAATGTGATAAAGTATATCTTACATCAATCAATCTAGGGATCTAGATATCTGGTCAGGACTCTCTTCACTATTTTGCCTTCACCTTCATTGTCCATTAGTTTTTGGTGACTTTATATACTCTGGACCTAGACGTTGAGTCCGCGACATACATGGCGGACAATAACTGATACAGTCTGCTTTGCCAGTCCAAAAGCATTCACCGTTTTCCGTAGTCTTCCCTCGACGGCCAGGTAATACAAAGCACACGCTACCTTTTTTTATCACATTCACGGGAGCCCGCATTCTCGTCGGCTCTCCTTCGACAAATGGACAAAGTTCTTCGCTAAGTAGAATCACAGCTGACCTGGACATTGGAAAGTTCTCTTGCCTTCTGAGAGGTGTTGTATCCCAAATAGCTGGAATCGCTTTCTCTTAAGGCAGGGGTGTCAAACTCATTTTAGATCGGGGGCCACATGGAGAAAAATCTACACCCAAATGGGCCGGACTAGTAAAATCACGGCACGATAACTTAAAAATAAAGACAACTTCAGATTGTTTTCTTTGTTAGAAAATAGAGCAAGCACATTCTGAAATTAGAGATGTCCGATAATATCGGCCGATAAATGCTTTAAAATGTAATATCGGAAATTATCGGTATCGGTTTCAAAAAGTAAAATTTATGACTTTTTAAAACGCCGGAGTGGTACACGGGCGTAGGGAGAAGTACAGAGCGCCAATAAACCTTAAAGGCACTGCCTTGCGTGCCGGCCCAATCTCATAATACCTACGGCTTTCACACACACAAGTGAATGCAATACATACTTGGTCAACAGCCATACAGGTCACACTGAGGGTATACGTATAAACAACTTTAACACTGTTACAAATATGCGCCACACTGTGAACCCACACCAAGCAAGAATGACAAATACATTTCGGGAGAACATCCGCACCGTAACACAACATAAACACAACAGAACAAATACCCAGAACCCCTTGCAGCACTAACTCTTCCGGGACGCTACAATATACACCCCCCCGCCCCCCCCCCCCCCCCCCCCCACCTCAACCCCGCCCACCTCAACCTCCTCATGCTCTCTCAGGGAGAGCATGTCCCAAATTCCAAGCTGCTGTTTTGTGGCATGTTAAAAAAAAATAATGCACTTTGTGACTTCAATAATAAATATGGCAGTGCCATGTTGGCATTTTTTTCCATAACTTGAGATGATTTATTTTGGAAAACCTTGTTACATTGTTTAATGCATCCAGTGGGGCATCACAACAAAATTAGGCATAATAATGTGTTAATTCCACGACTATATATATCGGTATCGGTTGATATCGGAATCGATAATTAAGAGTTGGACAATATTGGAATATCGGATATCGGCAAAAAAGCCATTATCGGACATCTCTATCTGAAAATGTACAAATCATAATGTTGTTGGGGTTTTTTTACACTTACATGTTGCGGTTAATAGTATTCTATCTATTTGTCGTTATTTATATTTTCTGAATAAATTATGTGATAATGTTCATCAGTCAACTCATTGGTGTTAATTTTCAATCTATCAAGATAAAAAAATTATATCAAAATCAAATTACAGGATGTTATTTATGTAGTTTGCTAATTTTTCTCGACTGACATGTACTAACTGTACTAACATGCGGTTTATTTTGTACATATGAAGCATCATCTACAAAGATACAAAGAATTGCTATTGCGACAGCTGTTTCATTAAAAAATTTCAGGTTAATTTTTATACTTAGCAAACTCATCCCGCGGGCCGGATAAAACCTGTTTGTGGGCCTGATCCGGCCCTCGGGCCGTACGTTTGACACCCCTGTCTTAAGGTATTCATGTGTGATTTCCACAAGCGTCTGTACAGACGGAAGGAGAAACACGGGCATGTCTGGATGACTCGCCTCCATATTTCCAGTGGTTAAGCTCCGAGTTACGAAACGGCTTTATTATGAAGCTGGCAGTGGCGCGTTCTTTCTGACGTCACTTCCTGTGTGGGGCGCAGTCTTTCTGGCGTCACTTCCTCTCCGAACTCAGTTTGTAAACGATCAATGAGTCCATACAAAGCTAAGAGCCAGGGATTCAAGAAATAGACGTCACACTTACCCGTGTAAAAAATTATCCAAGGAGGGGAACCTTAAACGATAGTTTAGTGTGGCCGAAACGGGGCTTAGGCTACATAATTATTTGTGTAAGGGGTTATCCGGTTTAGTGTATACATAGCCTTAGATTGTGTATTTGTTGTGGCAGTGCTTCTTGAGCAAAGTAATTGTGACTGGGTAAACTCATACAGTAACAAATAAATTATTTCTGGCAGCTTTTTAAATCCGTTTTTTTCATACCGTTGCAACTTGGAACATATTTACTGACCTAGTATTTGTATGTTGGCAGAAATATCTTCTCCATCAGTTTCAAGTGCATCCATCTCTCTCGCGTTGTTGATTTGAAATAATCACGCAAACTGCAACTCGCCACACTTATCGTGTGTTTCCCCCTGTGTTGCCGAGGCTTGAGTCAGACGGACGCTATCGCTGTCAATATACTGCAGAGGACTCTTTTTTTTCAATGAGAGCGAAACCCTTGGGACAAACGGGATTGGCAAAGGAGGACAAAATGAGTGATTTCCTCGCAAAAAATGGGAAGGTTGACAGGTATGCTTTAGTTTACACACTCCCCGTAGGGCTGGACGATTATGGCAAAAATAATAATCACAATCATTTTGATATTGCAATCACGATTAATAACATGATTATTCATTAATTTGAAAATATGAGTATTTATCAGAGGTGTGGACTCGAGTCACATGACTTGGACTCGAGTCAGACTCGAGTCATGAATTTGATGACTTTGGACTCGACTTGACAAATTGTAAAGAGACTTGCAACTCGACTTAGACTTTAACATCAATGACTTGTGACTTCACTTGGACTTGAACCTTTTGACTTGACATGACTTGCTACTTTCCCCAAAACCCAAAGATTAAAAAGTTATTTGGGAGCGCGCCGCTCCGTATTTTTCCTTTTCTTCGTCTGTGTCTATCAGCGTATTGTTCCTGTCAGCTGGTGTGCTCTCATTACAACAGCCAATCAAATTAGATCTACGCTGTTTTCATCCCACAGCTCTCATCCAATCAAACTGCAGGACAACCAATGAAGAAGAATTGTCAAACAATGCGGCAGTGAGAAACAATTATGCCAAAGTTAATTTCGTTCGGGTATTAAAACTACGACTCGGTCAACAAAAAACGAATAGCCCTATGCAAATCATGCAGTTCGAATATTATAGACGGAGCCGTAACAACTTCCAACTTCGTTCGACATTTGAAGATGCACAAAGAAGGGTAAGTTTTGAATGTAAGCTAACGTTTATTGGCTAAGTAACATGACTTTTATTTGCTGTGTAGTTAAATCAGTGAGGCTGTAAACTCACTGCTAACGTCATAACCATAGACATCTTGTAAGGGTACGCAGCATGGAGCGCTACTGCCTACAGGCGCAGACGAGACGCGGGGCCGCCATCTTGGAGTGGTGATCCGCTCCACTAGTGCAATTCATTTGGCAGGAGCAATGAACTGTCAGCGCATTTAATTCATCTTACCTCACTGAATACCACTGATTTTCACGCGCTTTGTTGTCATACGTGTAGCTATGATAAAGGACACATGTTTTGGCGTGTTTTATTATTCATAGTTTGCTTAACAGTAATATAATATTCTTATATGCTATAAGTGACCAGACGTCCGAGATCAAAACTGGGAATATAATCCCCAGAGAAAGGGGAAAAAAACGGACAGCTATTTTTAAATTGAAGAAACAATATGATTAGGTTATATATACATGTGTATATCCTACATAAACTATGTATGAATACATTAGATATCTATATATCTTATAGACTGTATCTCTGTTGCTGCAGCAGCAGAGAGTTTATTCTGTCTTGACACTTGGTATTTATATTTTGTATTACATTCTTCCCTTAAATGATCATGTTTACAGTGATTGTTATATATGTATTTTTTATGTATGTCGCTTTGGATAAAAGCGTCTGCCAAATACTTAAACATATATAAACACCTGAAAGTCTTTATATCAGCTAAAACCACCAATCTGTTTCACTGGATTCAGAATAAAACCAAATGCTGTTTTACCCAACAATGTTAGTATTTGAATATTGTTACTTGAAGACTTATTCCTGGTTACAATTATACTGTTAAGAAAGTATTGTCTTATATTTTGCCTAAAATGAGAATGCATCATAATCAGTGGCGGCTGGTGAATTTTGTTTTAGGTGGGGCTGAAAGTTTCTAAACCAAACCCCTTTAGGGGCGTCATCCTCCCCCAAAAGATTTCTTTGTGATTTTCACATACAAATATTAAAGATCTTTGCTCCTTCTCAACTCTGTGGTAATGTTATTTTCATAAAATACAACCAATAGTACATTAATGTTAAATCTTACTTGTGAAAAGTAATCCCCCGATTCCTATTTTCAACAGTCCGCTCATTTGAGCAGGAAAACGCTGAACACCAGCCCGACATCTTTGTTTTCTACCTGTCAACTGTCAGTTTAGGCTGCTCGCCGGCTCCTCATCACCACTTCAAGATGCAATTTGCTCGGGTCACAGTAACTAATGCTGCGTCTACTTATAAGATGTCTGTGGTTATAACGTCATTGCAAACACGGCAATCTGTTGCGTCCACTGCAGTTCGCTACCTTATTCATACTTTTTGTCAAGTGATTTTTTTTAAGCAGGGTTGCATGAGGTACCTACAAATAACGTTACGTTAGTCAATGTATCACACACAATAACGTAACGTTAGACGGCGGTCAGCAGCACCGCGTATTTTAGCCACCTACAAAAAGACAAACATAGTCAAATAAAGGTCAGTTAAAATGTATACTATATTAAGAATATGTGTACATATTGCATAGGGCCCTGACATCTAAAAAGTACAACTCTGTTCATTGTTATGTTCATGTATTTGTTATGTTTTTCATATGTACGCACACATCAACACACATACAGTATGAGATGAGATCAATGAGATAAGGTAAGAACAGAATAGAAACTGCTGTGGAACTAGTTACAATGCAATATGCCATGGACATACAATGTTAACACTTTTTTACAAATAAGTACAGTTGCACTTGTTTTTGCAAATGTGTTTATTCTGTAAAGGAATGAGTTAAATGTTTAAATTTGTTTACACTATTAAAATGACTGGTTAATAGTGCTATTATGAATTGCAATGTCAGCACTATTTTTTTTCCTGCTATTTCAAATGCACTTGTTTTAATAAATAAATACAACGTTTTAAAAGCATACACAATCTGTGTAAAAATATTAGTCTGTGGTTAAAAGGACTTGAAAGGACTCGAAACTCAAAATGCATGACTTGTGACTTGACTTGAGACTTTCCAGTCTTGACTTTGGACTTGACTCGGGACTTGCCTGTCTTGACTCGGGACTTGACTCGAGACTTGAGGGCAAAGACTTGAGACTTACTTGTGACTTGCAAAGCAATGACTTGGTCCCACCTCTGGTATTTATTGTACCACCAAAACTCAACTTTAAACATAGTTTAAAAAAAACTGATAAGTTAGTTTTTTTTTGATTGATTGATTGATTGATTGAACAATTTTTTTAGTAGATTGCACAGTGAAGTACATATTCCGTACAATTGACCACTAAATGGTAACACCCGGGTAAGTTTTTCAACTTGTTTAAGTTTAAGTTCATGATACAGATATATACTATCAAATACTATCAAATATATACTAACATCATAATACAGTCATCACACAAGATAATCATCAGAGTATATACATTGAATTATTTACATTATTTAAATTATTTACAATCCGGGGTGTATGACGAACAACGTGTAAAAAATAAGAATAATATAAATAACAATAGATTTAAATGACAATAGCTATATAAAGATTATAACATTTGTTTTTTCCATTTTTTTTTTTAATTCATTTTTTTTTTTTTTTTACCTTTTACACATATTTTACCACCATATAGTGCATGTTTTTTTGTTAAATATATTGTAATGAAATGTTTGTTGATTAAATACCACCATAGAGTGCATGCGTTTTGCGTCAAATGTAATGTAATAAAATGTTTGTTAATTAAATGCAAAAATCCTCACATTTGTTGGTGCAACACATCTTTGGACAATTTTGATCAGTATTTTATTTAGGTCAAAGCATAATCATTGGGTAAATGTGTCAATAAGTGCTTTAAGTACATTATGCATGTGTAACATACTTTTTTGAAACCTTTATTTTGTTAGTGCGGTCAGACCGGATGTGGCACACCGCACTATTATTGTGAAGGGAGGAAGTGTGCTCTGCTGTTGTTCTCAGTTTGACGAGTAAAGAGACAATTTGAGGCTGTATTAAAAAAAAAAGGCCTCTCAATTTGCGACTGCTGTTTCGTGATCTTACATCCATGATGTCGTTAACAACAACACAAGCAGATGAGATGTGTCGTGGGTGTATGGATGGTTCTTGCTCGCTTTAGCTCCGTAGTTTAGTCGCTGTTTCAAGGGGCCGTATCAACATTGTTTGGTTCAGGACATGGCGGGGAGGACTGACCGGTTCCGAACACAATATCTTCCCAAACCAATGTTACTTCTCCTCACAATGTTTTTTTGGCCAATTATGTGACTATGTCCATGGTTTGCGCAAACATCATGTGCATTATTTTTTTGTTGACTTGATTGATTATTGATTTTGCATACTAGCGCTGCGTCAAATAAAATGTAGCAACCATAGTGAGATCCTAAACTTCTAGTAGACGTGGTCTTGTTTTCACTCATTCGCTCCTCTTCTGTTTCACCGTCACAATTGCCACAATTTGCATGCACGTTGCGCGGTCCGGTATCCCCCCCCCCCCCAGACAGTTAGTAACCCGTTATTTATTAATGCATTTTAGGCAACACAAAGTCAGACACATGTGCACCATTGTCGTTTAGCTTGATAAACATGGCAGACTAATATTGTTATACTCCTCGGAGTATACTTGCTCAACAGACCTACATGTCACACAAAGAGTGGCCGTATAAACAACGGCAACACTGTCATAAACCTGTGCCATATAGTGACACTACACTAAACAACAACGACAAACACATTTCGGGAGAATATTTGTACCGCAACACAACATAAACACAACAGAACACCTTTCCAGAATTCCTTGCAGCACCAACTCTTCCAGGACGCGACAGTCATTTTCCCCTCGCTTCCCGCCACTGCTGTGTTTAGATGGAGACAGGTGTGGACAATATCGGAGACACTTGTCCCCACACTAAAAGTATACAGCGAAGGAGAAACACTATGTGTTTCATTTTGACAATACGGTGTCCATCAGCTGCTGTGACTGAGAGTTAATGAGGTGAGGAAACATGTGGTCACCTGTTTTTTGTTGTTGTTGGCCAAACTGTTGTACTGAACCACAAGGGGGCGTTGGAGAAGAGCACATTTTGTTTATTAGACTTTATCTTCATTAGACAAACTGCTTTGTGTTTTATTTTGATATCAAAAAGTAAAAGCCATGTTTTTTTTACATTGCTTGTGTTTTTTTCATGTCACAAAGGTATTACTTTGAAATTCATCATTTTGTTAATGTTTTATTGTGTATAGTTAATTCCTATATGACATATTTCTGCTCAAACTCTTAATGGATCTGTCCCGATACAGCATCTACATGTATATAACTTAAAAAAAAAATAAAAACCAAAAAAATACCCTCTTTCAAAAGGTAAACATAGAGATAAAGGCATCATAAAATGACAAAAAACTGACAAGTTTATATTAATAATGAATAAAAACTATATATGTATACATGCATTCTTTGGAGCCCCTGCCTGGAAAGAAGAACATGTTTGCCTTGGTGCCCTTCTATCTTGCCTTGGTGCCCTAAAATATGAGCCCTCCTTTTAAGGCAACACTTGCCTTGACCTTAAAAAGTTAAAACTTGAGACCTGTATAACGGTATAATTACTAATACCGGCATACCGCCCAGTCATATCCTGGGCTCTGCTGCACATTTCATGTTGTTTTGCATTGCTTGAGGGTTAACAACTCCTTTTACCTCCACGTTGTCTCCTGCCTCTGTATTTTGGGATCACAAACACCAACACCATGCTGAAACGTGACAGTTACCGCTTAAATATTAAAATAGAAAATACTATTTTTTTCCTCAAAATACCTAAAAAAACCTAAATGACAACATATTTTTTCATAATGTCATGAGATGTTTCAACAGCTTAATTAGAATCCAAGTATGTGGATTTGATGGGATTTAGAAAGGCATGCACGTGTCAACTGGAGCTGTCCTTATAACTTGAACTGTTGAAGCCTGGTAAAACTGGTTGTCCTCCATTTTCCTCAAGATAAATTCAAACAAAACGGAAATTCTGATATTTTCTCCCGATAAAAAGATCCCCCTGATCAAGAACTCCCTCAGAAACCTTGGGGTTGTGGTTGATCAGTCACTGTCTTTGGAGGGTCACTACCGTCAACTGACCAAAAACTGTTTTTATCATCTCAGAAATATTTCTAAAGTGAGAAATTTGTTGTCAAAATTGGATCTCGAAATGATCATTCAAGCGTTCATTTCGTCTCGCATTGACTATTGCAAATCTTTTTTTACTAATTTCAACAAGTCAACACTAAAGAGACTTCAGACTGTACAAAATATGGCTGCCAGAACAGCCCATATTTCTCCCATTGTATCCAGTCTTCATTGGCGTCCAGTTAAATTCCGCATTGAGTTTAAGATTTTAGTCCTGACATTCCGTGCATTGCACGGTGGGGCCCCTCAGTACATCACTGACTTGCTAAGCCCCTACTCTTCAGGGCAGGGTCTTCTAAAGATCCCAAAAACGTGTTTTAAAACCCGTGGAAACCTGGCATTCCAGGCTATAGCTCCCAGACTCTGGAACAATCTGCACCAGTCCCTCCATGATATCTTGACTGTGTTGAAACTTTTAAGAAACATTTGAAAACTTCTCTTTTTAGTAAAGCTTTTAGTTAATGCACCTTTTAACTATCATTTTTAATCCACTTTGTATCCTTTTATATGATGTTGCCCCTGTTGTTTTAAATTGAATTGTTGTTTTACTTCACCTATGTTTTGTGCAGCGCTTTGTGATTTTTATCTGTGAAAAGCGCTATATAAATAAAGTTGACTTACTTACTTGGATGAGAGGCGAAAGACAACCTGAGCAATGCAGTTGCGATCGATTCAATGCCCTGGGAACACACCTGTTTATATATAAGTTGACAGTGCAGTTGACAATGCATGACAGGGCACACACTAAGCCTGAAGTCAAAATAAATGCCTGTGGACCTCTGAGACAGGATTGTCTCGAGTCACACATCAGGGGAAAGGAGACAAACAGATGAGCACAGTTGGCATCGTCAGCAAATGGAGGAAGTTTGGAACCACCAGGACTCGTCCTTGAGCTGGCTGTCTGTCTGAACTGAGGGACCAGGGGAGAAGGGCCATATTCTTGGACGTGACCAAGAACCTGTTGGTCACTAACAGAGTTCCAGAGCTCCTCACTAGAGAGAGAAGAACATTCCAGAAGGGCAACCACAAATCATGCTTGCCAGACAGCCTGACTGAAGTTTGCCAAAAAGCACATGAAGGACTATTAGACCACCAAAAAGAAAATTATCAGGACTGATCACTCTTTTAGTCTGAATGCCAGACGTTATGTTTGGAAGAAAACAAATTAATTCATACTTGGTCAGACTATTGGAGGTTTTTCAGCACTAGGACCTGGAAGACTATTCGGATGCGGGGAAAGATGAATGCATGAGATAACCGGGTTGAAAACCTTCTGCAGGGCACTCTTGACCTCCGACTTACTGTAGCTTCATCTTTCCGGCGGACAACGATCCGAAGCACACAGCCAGGATATCAAAGGAGTGTCTCCAGGACAAATTGTGTGGCCCGGCCAGAGACTTAAATCAGAATGAACATCTCCAGAGAGATGTGAAAATGGCTGATGCTTCCCATCCAACCTGATGGAGCTTGACAAACTGTTGCAAAGAAAAATATGTCCATCTAAGTATTGACCTACATAAAACTTCTTGATGTATTAATATTATTATTCATATTTGTTAACACATTTACAAGAATTTACACATTTTGATCCATGTTGTCATTATAAGGTATGTGTATAATTCAGAGTAAAACATAATTTATTAAATTTTGCAATAAGGCTTTCACATAACAAAATATATATTTAAAAAAATCAAGCACATTGATTACTCTTGTAATATAGTATGTAGGGATGAGTATATTTTTAACATATGAATCGATACGATAAATTAACTGTGCTGACCAGTTTTCATCTTGTTTTCTTACACTTCTGAGTCTCATTTGCAAATACAGTACAGTATTATATAAAATACGTTGGATGCAGTTGCAATTCCAATACACTAGATGCCAGTAGTGTATATATAGGCTGTGGTATAGTATTTGCCAGGAAGCTGAATGTGCCAATCTAGTCTTATGTTGAGTCCTGCACAGTGTTTATACTGTAAGCATTGTAGTTAGTACACACTAGCTGTTCAATTGTAACGTGTAACTTATTTTTAGTTTTACTCACTAGATTTGGAGGTGTAGAGATTGCCATGTAAAATCGCTAATGCTACTCAGTAGCCCATGTTAATTAGCATGAAGCTAACACATTTTGGAAACGTGGAGCCTTACTTTGCGTTTGAACTTTTTCTATCAGATAGGCTAGCTTTGTTAGCATTGAAAATTGCAACATTACCTGAAGGCAGTTTGGCTGAGTGCTGCTCGAGTGCTTGTTTCCCAACCAAGTGTATGAGCTGGTGCACAGTCTGCAACCGGACGTGACATCACGCGCAACATAAGTATCAACATATGGTACCGTTTGATTTGACGTAAATCGATACCCGGTAGTACAGCGGTAATTTGCTTGGCATCTATAAAAATACAGATTTTGGTACCCATCCCTAATAATTCAATCAATCAATCAATAATTCCTTTATTGTCATTGCCATAATAACACTTAAGTCATACATGTCAACAAGATTTTATTTGAGCTTTGTCTAGCGGCATAGAAACTGCATTGATGTGCAGGTTGACAATAGTTTACATTTTAGCATTGTCAAGAAGATCGCAAATAGATGGGCGTGGAGGTGGGAACAGTCATATGTCTGATGGGTGTTACGTTGATGTTGCAGCAATGCAATGTCCAGAGCACAATTATTGAGGCGGTGAAGAGTGAGGTAATAAGATGGTCGAGGGCAGTAAAGGGGCAGGCTGTTCATTTAGCAGTCTCACAGCCTGGGGATACAGACTGTGAGACATTCTGGTGGTCCTGGCGCGAATCGATCTATACCTCCTTCCAGAGGGTAGCAGGTTGAAGAGGCCATGTGCTGGGTGGTATCTGTCCTTCAGGATGTCGTGTACTCGCTTTAGGCAGCGAGCTGTGTACATGGCACTCATCTCTGGGAGTATTGTCCTTGTAATTTTCCCCGCCGCTTTTAACCACTCGCTGGAGGGCCTGTTGGTTCGCTTTAGTGCGGCTAGAAAACCACACTAAAAAGCCGTAAGTTAGGACACTGCTGATGGCACAATTGTAAAAGTTTACCATTGATTTCTGCGGAATATGTGCACATTTTAGTTTCCTTAGAAAGAAAAGACGTTGTTGGGCCTTTCCGACTGTAGAAGCAGTGTTAATGTCCCAGCATAGATCTTCTGTTATGTTCACCCTTAAAGATTTGAATTGTTTGACCCTTTCTACGAGACTGTTATTAATTAAAAGTGACGGAAGTCTACAATTAGTTATTTGGTTTTGTTAGTGTTAAGAACCAAGTTGTTGTTAGCACACCATGAATCCAGTTGCAGAGGATGGTGTTCAGACCAAGGTTGTGACGCTTAGATCTGAGTCTGTGTGGCCTTATTGTGTTAAATGCTGAGCTGAAATCGACAAAGAGCAGTCTTGCATAAATGTTCCAAAGCTCCAGATATTCCAAGAGTCTATGGAGTACAATAGCAATGGTGTCTTCGGTCGATCGGTTCTCCTGGTACGCGAACTGATATGGGTCAAGGAATGGTGGTATTGCCTTTTTAATACGTTTCAATATCAGTCTCTCCATGCATTTGCCAGGAATGGCGGTGAGTGCTACAGGTCTGTAGTCATTTAGGCATGAGATGTTGGCCTGTTTGGGGATGGGAATTATTGTAGCGGTTTTAAAACAGGCAGGGACCCAAGATGTAGACAGTGACAGATTAAAAATGGAAACAAATACATCCGCCAGTTATCCCTAATAGAAGGTCTGATCTTTGTCCATGTGATGTCAGATAAAACAAAAAAAATAGGTGTTTTGCCACAATACCCAGCAATATGTTTGGAGGTGAAAATGTGAGGCCTTTAAATGTAATACCAGGAACACCATGCCTACCGTCAAGCCTGGTGGTGGTAGTATTATTCTCTGGGCCTGTTTTGCTGCCAATGAAGCTGGTGCTTTACAGAGAGTAAATGTGACAATGAAAAAGGAGAATTACCTGCAAATTTTTCAGGACAACCTAAAATCATCAGCCCGGAGGTTGGGTCTTGGGCACAGTTGGGTGTTCCAACAGGACAATGACCCTAAACACACGTCAAAAGTGGTAACAGAATGGCTAAATCAGGCTAGAATTAAGGTTTTAGAGTGGCCTTCCCAAAATCCTGACTTAAACGTGTGGACAATGCTGAAGAAACAAGTCAATGTCAGAAAACCAACAAATTTAGCTGAACTGCACCAATTTTGTCAAGAGGAGTGGTCAAAAATTCAAGCAGAAGCTTCCCAGAAACTTGTGGCTGGCTACCAAAAGTGCCTTATTGCAGTGAAACTTGCCAAGAGACCAAATATTAACATTGCTGTATGTATACTTTCGACCCAGCAGATTTGGTTACATTTTCAGTAGACCCATAATTAAATAATTACAAAAAAAAAAAAACTTCATGAATGTTTTTTGTGACCAACAAGTATGTGCTCCAATCACTCTGTCACAAAAATATAAGAGTTGTAGACATTATTGGAAACTCAAGACATCCATGACATTATGTTCTTTACAAGTGTATGTAAACTTTTGACCGCGACTGTATGTTATTATTTTTACCGATTTCCATCCATTTCAGTGTAGTCATTCACGATCACAAACAATTACAGTGCATTTCCATTTTGCTCAGAGAGCAAACAGCTTTTGCAAGTAATTCCATCCACTCTAAGTTGTGAATGTGTACTATTCCCTCCTTAGGGAGGACTGATCTCTTCTCGACAAAGCCTCTCGGGGTGATTTGGTGAAGAAAAAAAAAAAAACATTCTCAAAATTCATGCTGACTGTGTGTGTGGGAACAAGGCAAGATACAGGGCCCACGGCTTAAGTGGCAACAGCCTCAATATGTCATGACCGCAAGCCAATGATGCGTCACAATTAGATTGTTAAACTGCGTGGGAGCAACGTGTGTCATGTTTGCTCAGATTTGTGCCACAGCACCACACAAACAGAGCTTCATTACAACTTAAAAAGATTGACTTAATGCACCATGGCTGGTATATTACCATACCGACTGGAGTCTTAATACGTCAGCTCACTGTTTAATGCAAATATATTGCAATTATAGAAGTTTTTGTTCAATTCACCTCCACAGGATTAAAATCTACCCTCCACACAACGTGAGAAACTTTCTGCTATAAAAGCACTTTACACCACCCACTTTGACCTCGGTAATTCATTTTAAGTAGACGTGCAGTTGTATTGTAATTTGAATGGAAAATCAGTTCGAACAAAAGTTGTTTCACATGCAACATTTCATGTGGTGAACAATAAATAAACAAGCAGAGCATATAGCATTCGCTTGATATACGTCTTAAAATGAACCTTCACATCTTAATTACTGCTGTTAATTATTCTTTATCGGCCATATTTTCACATGTTTGTACGCGCTTAAAGTTAAGCATGTTTCTCTTATTCATATATTCCCACCCAGATTAGGCAAAAACGTTTGAGTCGTGAACGAAAGCGGGCTCATTACAATTGAGGAGAACTTTGTTGTGGCACCTTGTTTGTAAATAACAGCAAGTTACTAACAGTGGTGAATGTCAATAAAATCCATGAAAAAGACAGCACTTTAAATTTCAAAAAGTAGTTCCAATTCAGTGTGTGTATGCACACTGCAACAGCTTCTTCTTCCAGTCTGAATGCGAATAATAATCCGTAGATGAAACTTTGTTTCACTAGGCCACGTAGTGGTTAGAGTGTCCGCCCTGAGATCGGTAGCTTGTGAGTTACATGTGTTGACCAGAGGGGGAGCACTTCAAATTTCTACACACACTTGTTATTTAATATGTTGACCAGAGGGGGAGCACTTAATTTTTTGTACTCACACTTGTTATTTCATATGTTGACCAGAGGAGGAACACTTTTAAAACCGAGACACAGTCGATTTGAAAAATCCGTCCTTTTTGGGATCTCCCTAATTTTGATAAATGTCACCACCAGGGGTGCAAATGAGACATTCTCAATTAGATGCAATGGTTTTCTGTATTGGGACCATGATTTCGGTCCTAACTTGTTCACCAATCCTCATATGGAAGGTACTTTTCCTTGTTAATGTCTGAAGAAGGGTATAAATACGAGAAGAGACACAGACACACACACACACACACACACACACACACACACACGCACTGCTGTCAAGCCACTCTGACAAATGACGGCTTCACAAACGCTGGTACTAAACATACCTTAACAACACAAATAACATCAGGGTGGTTATAATACCAAGTTAAAGTTAAAGTTAAAGTACCAATGATTATCACACACACACTAGGTGTGGTGAAATTTGTCCTCTGCATTTGACCCATCCCCTTGTTCCACCCCCTGGGAGGTGAGGCGAGCAGTGAGCAGCAACGGTGGCTGCGCTCGGGAACCATTTTGGTGATTTAACCCCCATTTCCAACCATTGATGCTGAGTGCCAAGCAGGGAGTTAATGGGTCCCATTTTTATAGTCTTTGGTATGACCGGGGTTTGAACTCCCAATCTCAGGGCAGACACTTTAACCACAAGGCCACTGAGCAGGCCAAAGTACTATGTTTGTGCTGCTTTATCCAAGTCAGCTCCACACACTCCTCCGTCCTGTTTTTTGTTGATTTATTTCTTTAATTCAATGCATATAATTCACTTCTTCTTCTCCGCACAACTACAAATTGTCTGTGTAGCTAATGCTAGCAAGTAAGACACGGCATATTAGGCAGATCGTGCCAGGTGCATTGTGACATTCTATAAACCTGTAACTAGGTAAGGATGTATCTGAAGTAGAGGTTTTTTTCAAGGCCGGCACCGAATGTTGGTCGTCAAACAGGCTGAACCACGAACTCCCTGACGTTACCTAACGGGTCACGTTTAAAGGCACACAACACACACAAAGAACACAATCTGCATTGTACTGTCATGGAACATCTCAAAGGGCAGATATTTCAAGGTTTTTCAAGAAACATATTCAATGTGTACCTAAGATTGCCACTTTGGACATAGTCTACATGAAGTGTACTCACTTGAGTTATCTTTTGTCAGGCCATACTTCAACAATTCTTTATAATAACTGGCTGTGTTAAGTTTTTTTTTATAAGAGGACATTTCATCTATGCTGTTTTCCAAGTCATAAACTGACTACTCCAACTTTCATTTCTATAGTTTTGCCCCTTGGGAAGATATAACACAATGGATGTAGTCACTTTTGTGAGATACTGTACATCACCGCAGTAGCGATCCAATGACAGTTGTTTGCTTTCTCGTTAACTTTACCGTATTTTCTCTGAAGTAGCTTCAATAATGGATGCTTTCTGACTTGACTTGCCATGAGCACGGCTCGTTTGTTGTTTTTCTTTCTCAGCTTGTAAATGTAATGTATCTAGCAGCCTTGTACACAGTAGACATAGACCTATTCATTCAATTGTTTGGCTTCTTTAATGGTGTATCAGTACAGTAAACACGCTAGGCTGACACTCTTTAATAGCTGTCATTATGTCCACTTTTACCATAGCTTTTGTTTCTTTTATCTGCGATCTGTAAAGATGCTGCTCATCGTCCATCCATTTTGTACCATTTGAAGGGTAATTTCTAAGAACTGTGTAAAGTAAAAGGTAAAACATTGTTGAATCTATTTTTAGTGTCCCTGCTATGCTGGTAACCAGGATATGGTTCTCTTACCAATGTCTGCTTTGTACTACAGATACATGAAAAGACTGGAAATACACATTTCATGCATCTTAATTAGTTAATCAATAATGTATCAAGATATTGTCATTCATATTTTTCACCCCCAGATTTGAGGAAACAATTTGTTCTCATCGAAACCTACACTATATTGCCAAAATGTATTTGGCCACCTGCCTTGACTCACATATGAACTTGAAGTGCCATCCCATTCCTAACCCATAGGGTTCAATATACTGTCGGTCCACCTTTTGCAGCTATTACAGCTTCAACTCTTCTGTTAAGGCTGTCAACAAGGTTGCGGAGTGTGTTTATATTAATTTTCGACCATTCTTCCAAAAGTGCATTGGTGAGGTCACACACTGATGTTGGTCAAGAAACACCTTTGGGATGAATTAGAATGACGACTATTGGGTTCAGGTCAGGACTCTGTGCAGGCCAGTCAAGTTCATCCACACCAGACTCTGTCATCCATGTCTTTATAGACCAGTGGTTCTTAACCTTGTTGGAGGTACCGAACCCCACCAGTTTCATATGCGCATTCACCGAACCCTTCTTTAGTGAAAAATAAAATGTTTTTTTTTTTCAAATTAAAGAAAAAGTCAGTTTTTTTTTACTGGTGCACAAAATGAACTGTGCATGAACGTCACCTTGTTCAAAGAACAAAACCAACACCAACACATGAACTCACAACAAATTACACACATTACCATGAATTGATTAATGTGGACCCCGACTTAAACAAGTTGAAAAACTTATTCGGGTGTTACCATTTAGTGGTCAATTGTACGGAATATGTACTGTACTGTGTAAACTGTACTGTTTCATATAATGTATCTCTTCCTTTGCAATCTGCTAGTAAAAGTTTCAATCGATCAATCAAACAACCTGCAAATCAGATGGAAAATTAGAGGGAACATTGTTTGGGGGTATCCATAATATGCCGATAGGGAGAAGTTTTTATTTACATGATAAGTCAGATTTGTCTTTACCTCAGTGGCGGAGGCTCCGCCGAACCCCTGAGGCCGACTCACCGAACCCCTAGGGTTCGATCGAACCCAGGTTAAGAACCACTGTTATAGACCTTGCTTTGAAAAGGGGCCCACTCCAAACTGTTCCCACAAGGTTGGGAGCATGGAATTGTCCAAAATGCTTGTGTATCCCGGAGAATTCAAAGTTCCTTTCACTGGAACTAAAGTACCAAGCCCAACTCCTGAAAAACAACCCCACTCCATAATTCCTCCTCCATCAAATTTCACACTTGGCACAATACAGTCCGAAATGTAGCGTTCTCCTGGCAACCTCCAGACCCAGACTCGTCCATCAGATTGCCTGATGGAAAGCATCTCCACTGCTCTAGAGTCCAGTGGTGACGTGCTTTACACCACTGCATCCGACGCTTTGCATTGGACATGGTGATGTATGGCTTAGATGCAGCTGGTCGGCCATGGAAACCCATTCCATGAAGCTCTCTACGTACTGTACGTGGGTTAATTGGAAGGTCACATAAAGTTTGGAGCTATGTAGCAAATGACTGTGCAGAAATTCGGCGACCTCTTTGCACTATGCGCTTCAGCGTCCGCTGACCCCTCTCTGTCAGTTTGCGTGGCCTACCACTTCATAGCCGAGTTGCTGTTGTTCCCAAACTCTTCCATGTTCTTATAATAAAGCCGACAGCCGATTGACTTTGGAAAATTTAGGAGCGAGGACATTTCACGACTGGATTTGTTGCACAGGTGGCATCCTATTACAGTTCCACGCTGGAAATCACTGAGAGCGGCCCATTCTTTCACAAATGTTTGTAGGAACGGTCTCCATGCCTAAGGGTTTGATTTTATACACCTGTGGCCGGGCCAAGTGATTAGGACACCTGATTCTCATCATTTGGATGGGTGGCCAAATACTTTTGGCAATATAGTGTATCACAAGATTGTTTCTTCCTCGGTAGTGGTTGTGATTAGAAATGTATTATTTGCTGGAAGAGTTTTGACACACAAATACTCAAGCTCATTTCAGGGTCTCGTAGCACATTAGTTCTGAAATCACTAAGCAAAGTCTTTAACACCATTTACATGTATTTTCAGGGCATTCACTCGATCGTAACTAGACTGTTCAGTTTGTCTTAGACCGGGGGTCAGCAACCCACGGCTCTGGAGCCGCATGTGGCTTGCTAGTGCCACCCTAGTGGCTCCCAGGAGCATTTTTAAAAAAGGATTGAACATGGAAAAAGATGGGGGGAAAATATGTATATTTTTATTCTAGTATGTTTTTTGTTTGAGTACAAACATGACACAAACCTTCCCAATTGTTAGCAAGCCCACTGTTTAATATGTTTGTGTGTATGCTTCACTGATGAGAGTATTTGGTGAACATCGTTTTGTCCTGCTAATTTCTGCGGTTCTTGAACTCACCATAGTGTGGACTGTGACGCAACAGTTTGTTTACATGCAACATTTTCCATTTCTTGCATGACTGCAAGCTAATTAATGTTAACATGCTATTTAGGCTAGTTGTATGTACATATTACATCATTATGCCTCATTTGTAGGTATATTTGAGCTCATTTAATATCCTTTACTTTTATCCTCTTTGTATATAATTTGGTTTTGCATGTCTCATGACACATTATCTGTGTGTAATATTGACTGCATTTCTGATAGTTGTGTGTGTGTCATGTTGTTCCAGACCACAGCAAACATTACTTAGCTTGCCAAAGATTCTAATGAATCCATTAGAAGAAGACAGCCTGCTGTGTCCTTTAACTTGGACACACATATCTATACCTTTGGCCATTCTAAGACAGCCATTTCCAGGAGTTATCTCACCCTCTGAGAATCCTCCGTTTTACTAATGTTTTCTAATGTTGTAAACATGTGTAGAATAAATATTATATTTCAACATTTCTGTCACCGAAGATTTGCTTCAGCCTGCGACACATAGTCATTTTGATAGTAGGCTAATACATCCAATATAGACACTTACATCATGTGTTGTCTTCATTATAACATTTATATAATACTTTTAAAGTAATTTTGATATTAGGCTAATATAGCTAATAAAGACACTTACGTCATGTGTTGCCTTCATTATAAGACTTATATACAACTTTTCATTTTTTGCGGCTCCAGACAGATTAGTTTTTTGTATTTTTGGTCCAATATGGCTCTTTCAACGTTTTGGGTTGCCGACCCCTCTCTTAGACGTTGCACCTCATATAATAACAGGCTTCATCGGTTCAACTATTTATCCATTATTTTGGAGGATAAACGTGCGGTTTTGGCACCTGCATCTAGACCAGATTGGACCAATCTAAGTCTATAAGCATGATTTGATAAAGGTGAAACATCTTTAAATGCCCTGAGGATATGACCTTGATAATTGAGAACATCCATTGCAACATTTACATGTTAGCCTTGGTTTGAGGTCAGGATGTGTCTGTAGTTTTGGGGTTTATAATTTTTATATAATCTGGAACCCAATACCACATCAAAGCCGACAAACTGAAGCTTCTCAGTGTATTAATGATCTTGTGCAAAGTTATGTCTGTCACTGTGATCACTGACCATGAAATACAATGATATTTCAAACCTCATACAGTTATGGGAATTCAAGACTTTTTGAACCCCTGGGAGTATTTGACCCGGTTTCAAACGCGTTGAAATCAATCTTGTCGCTATCTTGCCACCCCTGAGGACACCAACCCCATCTTCAGAGCAATGGAATGTGTAAAGCTCCTAATTATCAGCCAGGAAAGCCACTTATATAAAGGTCTTCAAACAGGCCAATGGATTTTTCTCATCTCAGTCAGGTTCCTCATCAATAACACACCCTTACTGCAAAAGGGGTTTTGGGGTACTCGAACAATTCTGAGACAAATTTCATGTCTGTTCCTGACGGAAAGTCATAATTAGGCCAGATGGAACAACTTGACTGCTACACATAGGTTTTCTCCTCACCATTCACCATGGGCCATCTGTTTGGCTGAATTGCAGAGGGTCCTCTGCTGAAGGCTTTCTGGATAAATGTAACATTTGTGTTTGTCATTTAATCCGTACAATTTGTGCATTTTTGTGGGGTTGGTCTGTGATTGTCTCAAACTAGATGCCGAATTTTGTTTCACTTTACATCAGCTTATTTTATAAATTTGTTATTGATATTCTATGTAACCTTAACCCCCAAAAGCAAACAATTTCTGACATTGCCTTGTAATCTATGCAGATTTGAGTAAAATTAGACCTAGACTTAGAAATTTAGACTTCCTTTTATTGTCATTCAAATTTGAACTTAACAGTACAGATAAGAACTGAATTTTGTTGCATTAGCTCGTTGTAGTGCAAGATAAAAGAGCAGTAAGGCCCATATATAAATACATAGATTACTGTACAGAAAAATGTATTGCACTTTTGCATATATTTTTTGCATAAAATAATGGACTTCATTGCACAGTTTGCACAAATTTGTATTAAAGCCATCGTTATTTTTCACACACGTTTGCAACACTGCATTCAATTTTTTCCGGTGTGCCCCTGCCAAAAAAGTATTCCAACCGCAGAAGCGCACATGTTTGTTAAACCTGCAACGCTGGGGCTTCATCTGTCCACAACTGATTACTGTCTAAGACAAACACTTTATATTTGTGGTTATCGTAAGGATATGTGTTTAAAATTATTCAAGCCTTTATCGCGTTCGAACAGTGAAAGAGTTGGCCATATTTGTGGTAATAATGATATTGCAAAGGACTGTTATTGATCCGATGTTGATGTGCTAAAACCTATTTCTTATTTAAAAGCCACCTACAATATTAACTGTTCTTTGTTCATGCACATAATAAAAATTAATACAGTGGTTGGATGTAGTCATTAAATCAATGTATTCTTGGTTCCCAAAAATGGATTCAAAGTAATACAGTATTTTGATATTGACACATCTCATATGCGCACACATTAGTAGAACAACCTTAGGAGATGCATCACTAATCACTTTACGTTATTAACTTGAATGACTAAGGAGCTTCTTACAGGATACTTCAATGCGTACACAGTACAGTATGTACGTTATTTTCATGTATGTAATTTTGAATGAACACATCCAAACACTTTATTGATGTTTATTATGTGCATGAACTAACAGCAGTTAATATTGTATGTAGCTTATAAACAAGAAAAAGGTATTAGCACATCAACATCAAATCAACAACAGCCCTTTACAATCTCATTAATACCATACAAATGGCCAACTCTGTCATTTATTGGACGCGATAAAGGCTGAAAAAAACTTTCAAACACATACCGTTACAATAACCACAACATATAGGTGTTTGTCTTACAAGTAGTAATCAGTTGTGGACAGACACAGCATGCAAGTGGTGCGCGCTCCCGCGGCGTGGCTTTAATAATATGAATATATTAATCGATGAATTGCCTGCTGATGGCATCATAGCAGTAGAAATTAAATGTGTCCTCTTCACTTTCTCCCAGATGAACACATATTACAAAATGGAACATGTTAAATCAACACATTTTGTTTTTGGCGGTGACTTCTTCGTCTCACAAAGAAAGGCATCCGATTGGCTCTTGTTCATAATTAACTCCCCACCCCCTTTAAATGTACGCCATTAAAGAGTTGTGTTTGGATATATTCCGAACTTGTAATCCCCATCCACAAGACAACATTAACCCTGATTGGATTTTGTTTCTGTCAAAATGTTTGTCTCGTATTTATACTTAACCTACCAGTTCAGTTAATTGTGTTATTGTTTTAGTCAATGTGCCTTCGATTTGATTGCTTATCATCATTTTTTGTGATAACTTTTAGTAGTTTGTAGTAACTTTTAAAGGCAACAAGTAATCTAAATACTTTTAAATCCATTACAATGCTGTTAGTGATAGCTTGATGTAACGTGGAGTGCTACTTTTGATGTCATTTTATGTCAACAACAAGTGCAGCAAGTTCAATGCAGGAAATATCGCACTAAAATTAACTTGATATCATATATGAAGAGGCACCTTCACAGACACAGCAGACAACAACATACGTACACGTACACATGAACAAGAAATCAATGATTGAAGAGACACAACCTGCCATACGAACAATACACCGTTTGTTGACAAGAACATATGACAGCCATCGAAGCACATTCAAGCTCTTTATTAACCAGAGGCAACATAATCCTGTGAAAAGATTCAAAAGGGCTGGCCTCAGAGCCGAAAAACTCCACCGCTAACTGCTGAAGCTAACAAACAGCTCCATTGGGAACCCTTGATGACGTCACAAGTCACTAAGCAAAAGGCCCCGGCTTTTACAAGCACACACACAATGTCTTTCAACTCCATATGCAAGATATTTGAAGTTTTTTTTAAGTAACATATTAATTACTTTCCCTAGTAATTAATTACATTAATTAAAGAGTAATTAATTCTGTTTGTACTTCAATTACTTATTTGGTAATGTAACGAGTACCTATAATGAATTACTTTTTTAAAGTAATTTTCAGAACACTGTTTATCAGCTTAGTGGACTTGTGGTTGGATTGTCCGCCCTGAGACTGGGAGGTTGTGAGTTTAAAGGCCTACTGAAATGATTTTTTTTTATTTAAACGGGGATAGCAGATCTATTCTATGTGTCATACTTGATCATTTCGCGATATTGCCATATTTTTGCTGAAATGATTTAGTATAGAACAACGACGATAAAGATCGCAACTTTTGGTATCTGATAAAAAAAGGCTTGCCCCTACCGGAAGTAGCGTGACGTAGTCAGTTGAACATATACGCAAAGTTCCCTATTGTTTACAATGATGGACGCATGAAGTGAGAGAGATTCGGACCGAGAAAGCGACGATTTCCCCATTAATTTGAGCGAGGATGAAATGTTTTTAAATGAGGAAAGTGCAAGTGAAGGACTAGTGGGGAGTGGAAGATGCTGTGAGAGCCGGGGGTGACCTGATATTCAGCTGGAAATGACTACAACAGTAAATAAACACAAGACATATATATACTCTATTAGCCACAACACAACCAGGCTTATATTTAATATGCCACAAATTAATCCCGCATAAAAACACCTAGGTGTTTGTTATGCTAGCTCCTAGCTCCTAGCTACTAGCTCGAGCTAGTTATAGCTCGAGCGGGTAATATGGACGGGATCCCGTATATATAACCCGCCAATACAATTCAAACACCTGCATAACACACACACTCACTCAGCCCAAACAACCGTTCACCTAACCCAAGGTTCATAAAGCTTATATATTTAATCAAAGTTATGTACATGACACGCACGTACGGGCAAGCAATCAAATGTTTGGAAGCGCGCGAGTGGGACCTGATATTCAGCTGGGAATGACTACAACAATAAATACACACAAGACATATATATACTCTATTAGCCACAACACAACCAGGCTTATATTTAATATGCCACAAATTAATCCTAATGCTAGCTCCTAGCTCCTAGCTACTAGCTCGAGCTAGTTATAGCAAGCGATCAAATGTTTGGAAGCGCAGCTGTGTACTCACGTTATCGCAACTGTGTATCCAAATCAAAGTCCTCCTGGTAAGAGTCTCTGTTGTCCGAGTTCTTCCATCTTGACTGCATCTTTCGGGAATGTAAACAAAGAAGCGCCGGCTGTGTACGTGTTGTTGCTGACTTCCCTCGCAAAATAGACACTTCGCACCGACAACTTTCTTCTTTGCTTGCTCAGCTTCTTTCTCCATAATGCAATGAACAAATTGCAACAGATTCACCAACACAGATGTCCAGAATACTGTGGAATAATGAGATGAAAACAGAGCTATTTCGTATTGACTTCAATGGTGTCCGAATACTTCCGTTTCAATGATTGACGTCACGCGCATACGTCAACCCTCAGAGGCGTTTCGAACCGGAAGTTTAGCGGGAAATTTAAAATTGCACTTTATAAGTTAACCCGGCCGTATTGGCATGTGTTGCAATGTTAAGATTTCATCATTGATATATAAACTATCAGACTGCGTGGTCGGTAGTAGTGGCTTTCAGTAGGCCTTTAAACCCCGGCCGAGTCATACCAAAGACTACACAAAATGGGACCCGTTGCCTCCCTGCTCGGCACTCAGCATCAATGGTTGAAATTGGGGGTTGAATCACCAAATGATCCCCGACGCATGCTGCTGCTCACTGCTCCTCTCACCTCCCAGGGGGTGAACATGGGTATGGGTCAAATGCAGGGGGTAATTTCACCACACCTAGTGTGTGTGTTACTATCATTGGAACTTTATCTTTAACTTATCATCTTATGTTTACCTGTACAAAAAAAAATACAAATCAAATAAAAAAACAGCTTCCAGCCCAGAGCGGGCACGGCCGACTCGTTGCCGTGACTGGCAAGAGGAGCACTGGAGGGACATGCAACACTACTCTTGTTTATATTCAGCAGAATGCATTACAATGTTCTTTCTTGCCTCTCTTCCTCAGTTTGGTAACCTCTAATGTTTCCCCTGGGCTAGACAGGCTTTTATGGGTGAGAGGTTGTTAGTTCGTTCACATGTTGCCGGGGACTTATTTTGACTGCCGGTTAGAGATGGTCAGTCTTGTAGAAAATACAAGACATCCGGATAATTCAGGGTTGAATTAATGTTTGGCGGAAAGGCCAATGGCACAAATTGGCAGCCACGTTTCCGTCAGTCAACTACAGGGCAGCTGTGGCTACACAAGGAGCTTACCTCTGTCAAGTGCTTTACATGTCTAGGGAAGCGCTGTATTAATGAAATCCAATATTATTATTTTTGTCAGTGTCTGGACCATAAAATTACTTGGGTAGAAGTAGTGGAAGTCAGGTTTTTTAGAATTACTTGAGTAAAAGTATTTGATGAATTTCATCTTTCCTGACTTATAAATGTTGTTACAATACTCGTGTTAAACCATGTCAACGTGTCAAATCATAAAATTCATGAATTTTGTGATGTCGCCGCAAAAAGGAAGCACTTGTTGAGACATTAGGTCAAGCACTCAGCTCTACGTCAAGCTGTGAGAAAACACACAAAAAAAGTTTTACTTTGTTTATGCAGAGTCTGAATCCAGCGGCGAGTGTGCAGGTGTACCTATTGTTGTGATGTGAAAATATGATTTGCCTGAGCGGCTAGGAGACCCCGAGAGTAACAAGCGGTAGAAAATAGATTAGAAAGGACAAATAAGAGACCCTGGGCCGGGCCGTAGTTTGGGGACCCCTGATTTACGTTAGTAACACCTGGTTTCATATCATTTGAAAAGGTTATACATGCAAACACTTCCTTTCTTACACCCGGGCCTTGCCATAGCAGGGGCACTTGCTACTGATGAGCCACAAGCGAGCAGGAATGGACAAAGTTCCTTTTGGAAATAATAGGTTCAAAGCCATGGAAAATTGTTCTCCCGACAAGACAGGACTATTTTTTTTTTGCTGTGAGAAGAGGCGACATAACTGCAGCAAACACCTGCTGTGCACGTCGTTCTAGAGGTGAGTGGTGCTTCACTAATTGTGTTCAGATTACGGTTAAGGTGCAGTGATAACATAACATTTTGATTGTTACTGTTACTGATTTAGTAAGCTTAACATAAATGAAAGACTTTAGGCAGGATGTTGAAAAGGAAATGTTTTTATTGCAAACAGTCGATCCGACATTAAAACATGTCAACACATATTTTCAAACCATTCACACATTCTTCCGGCTTCAAAATAAAAGTGATACGCTATACATCCGGTTTAAATGCCTACTGAAATGACATTTTTTTATTTAAACGGGGATAGCAGATCCATTCTCTGTGTCATACTTGATAATTTTGCGATATTGCCATATTTTTGCTGAAAGGATTTAGTAGAGAACATCTACGATAAAGTTTGCAACTTTTGCTCGCTGATAAAAAAAAGCCTTGCCTGTACTGGAAGTAGCGTGACGTCACAGGTTGAAAGGCTCCTCACATTTCCCCATTGTTTGCACCAGCAGCGAGAGTGATTCGGACCAAGAAAGCAATGATTACCCCATTCATTTGAGCGAGGATGAAATATTTGTGGATGAGGAACGTGAGAGTGAAGGACTAGAGTGCAGTGCAGGACGTATCTTTTTTCGCTCTGACCGTAACTTAGGTACAAGGGCTCATTGGTTTCCACACTTTCTCCTTTTTCTATTGTGGATCACAGATTTGTATTTTAAACCACCTCGGATACTATATCCTCTTGAAAATGAGAGTCGAGAACGTGAAATGGACATTCACAGTGACTTTTATCTCCACGACAATACATCGGCGAAGCACTTTAGCTATGGAGCTAACGTGATAGCATCGTTCTTAACTGCAGATAGAAACAAAATAAATAAACCCCTGACTGGAAGGATAGACAGAAAATCAACAATACTATTAAACAATGGACCTAACTACACGGTTAATGCTTTCCAGCCTGGCGAAGCTTAACAATGCTATTGCTAACGACGCCATTGAAGTTAACTTAGCTACGGGACCTCACAGAGCTATGCTAAAAACATTAGCTATCCACCTACGCCAGCCAGCCCTCATCTGCTCATCAACACCCGTGCTCACCTGCGTTCCAGCGATCGACGGAGCGACGAAGGACTTCACCCGATCATCGATGCGGTCGCCGGCTAGCGCCGGATAGCGCGTCTGCTATCCAAGTCAAAGTCCTCCTGGTTGTGTTGCTGCATCCAGCCGCTAATACACCGATCCCACCTAGAGCTTTCTTCTTTGCAGTCTTCATTGTTCATTAAACAAATTGCAAAAGATTCACCAACACAGATATCCAGAATACTGTGGAATTTTGCGATGAAAACAGAGCTTTTTGTATTGGATACAATGGTGTCCGAATACTTCCGTTTCAACCATTGACGTCACGCGCATAAGTCATCATACACAGACACTTTCAACCGGAAGTTTCGCTGGAAATTTAAAATTGCACTTTATAAGTTAACCCGGCCGTATTGGCATGTGTTGCAATGTTAAGATTTCATCATTGATATATAAACTATCAGACTGCGTGGTCGGTAGTAGTGGGTTTCAGTAGGCCTTTAACTACTAGGGTTTCTCCCTAATGTATGGCTTCATATTAGCTGCCCCACCTAACAAAATAAAGTAATATAATGTATTGTAGCGTCCAGTAGAAACCAAAAAAAGGCAAATGTTTTATTTTCCCGGAATGGGGAGGCACAGTAAATGTTTGTTGCTTGTTTTTGAACAAATAAACCATGTTTTCGTATAACTGGAATTGGTTATGAATATTGATTTTAAAAAAGTTTGATTTGACAACCTGCTAGTACAAGTACAGTGACAAAGTATTTGTACTTTGTTACTTTAAAACATTGGTGACGGTCAGCCTAGTATCCATTGAGGAGGATCATTTAGTACAATTTGTTCTGGTGGTGCATAACTCTCCACAAGTTTGACATGAGTGGCTTCATGGTTTCAAAATGAGTAGGGGATTAGATTAGAAATCTTTACAGGTGCTCTGACTTCATTCTATCGTGCAAAAATATCAACGCTGCCCAAAAGTGTGAAAGTATGTATGTCAGCCCTGTGATTGAGTGGTGACCCACTGCGATCCCTAACAGGATAAGCGATACAGAAACTGGATACATGGATGCATGGATTTATTGTCCTCGTTTGTTTTATAGCAAACCCAACTGTGATGTATTGGATCCATGTGGTCAGCAACAAGAGTCTCTTTGGGAGTATCAGCAATGGCTGACTGAAACTTGTGTGTTTTGGCAGTCTGTTCCCATAACCAAACAAATCAGTCAAAAGAAGACAGGTAAAGTCATCAATCAACAGAATAAGGAAAAAGCAAAAGGCCAAGTGCATTCCTCGTGAGAAACTACTGAGCTTAGGCAGCCTACACAAAGTAGAACGTTTCTCCGCTACTTTAAGGTACAAAACCTTATCTGGGTGGTCGTAATTGTGAAAGCAAAAGCTTAATTTATGTACTGCAATTGCATGCCTGTTTATAAATTATATATAAGTAACACATCTCTTCTTGATCTGCTCAGAAAACAATCGGAGCCAACAGTCTGGTTTACAGTATATAACATGGTCAATATCTCTTATACAAAAATGTGCGCTTTGTCTAGAGGTGTGAATGCAAGAGTAATTGGTTGTGTGTTTATATGTGCCCTGTGATTGGCTGTTGACCATTGTAGGGTGTACACTGCGTCTCGCCCAAAGTCTGCAGGAATAGGCTCCAGTTTACCAGTGACCATAATTAGGACAAGCAGTATTGAAAATGGATGGCTGAATGAATATGTGTGTTGCGGTACAGGGGAAGAAGAAGACGGCACAGAGGCAGGGACGTCGTTTAGCTCTAGGCGTATGTATTAATATAATAAAATGACGCGTGTAATAAATCAAGATACGTATGGAGTGACTATGTGTTGTGTTTAACTGAGTGTTGCCAGGAGCTTGAAGCTGTCTTTATTTTTAGGTTATCATGCCATGATTTTACCAGTCTGGCCCACTTGGTAATAGATGTCCCTCCATGTGGCCCCGGAGCTAAAATTAATTTGACACCCCTGCTGTAGATAGATTACTCTGGTCTAAGAGAGCACAGCCTGTAGGTTCAATGTGCACAATGTCTCTTATTTTAATGTTAATATTTAAACTAGTTAACAAGCCAGCGGCAGTCAGTCGGTGAGTTTATTAAAATGTCATTATCAATCTCATTTTTTTGGATCATTTTCATTTAAAATAGCAATGTTAACCGTCTGGAGTTTTTTACTACGGTTATCATTAATACCTTGTATCGTTACATCCCGATGAAGAAGACTAAAGTTTAACATATAATGGCAACCAGCAATAGCGGGGTGCACAACATGAGACCAACTCGTTCAATTGTGGCTAAATTAGCGCTTCCTGTCAGCGCACTGATTCAAATAGCCCTTTGAGTGCAATTGGTGTAAGCAAATTATTGCGTTGGCCTTTGGGGCTCAAAAGGACATTCAACATGACCAGTGAAAGAGAAGTAATTATTTGAATATCTCTTGCTTCTTCTCTTCATCTTCATTTGCTTTCTTCTTTTCAGTCTCCATTGTTCATTAAATAAATTGCAAAAGATTCACCAACACAGATGTCCAGAATACTGTGGAATTTTGCGATGAAAACAGAGCTGTTTGTATTGGGATACAATGTGTCCGAATACTTCCGTTTCAACCATCGACGTCACGCGCAAACGTTGTCATACATAGACGTTTTCAACCGGAAGTTTGGCGGGAAATTTAAAATTGCACTTTATAAGTTAACCCGGCCATATTGGCATGTGTTGCAATGTTAAGATTGCATCATTGATATATAAACTATCAGACTGCGTGGTCGGTAGTAGTGGGTTTCAGTAGGCCTTTAACCCGCCTCTGACTAACTAACCCGTGGACATGGACAGTATAAGCAGTCTATAACTAAAGGAAGGCACGGTCCTAATAATCACACAACATAAATAATATGATTTTTAAAAAAACGTACAAATTTAAAACGATTTGGGGATCGGTGTATTAGCGGCTGGCTGCAGCAACACAACCAGGAGGACTTTGACTTGGATAGCAGACGCGCTATCCGACGCTAGCCGCCGACCGCATCGATGATCGGGTGAAGTCCTTCGTAGCCCCGTCGATCGCTGGAACGCAGGTGAGCATGGGTGTTGATGAGCAGATGAGGGCTGACATAGGTGGAGCGCTAATGTTTTTACCATAGCTCTGACGAGGTCCCGTAGCTAAGTTAGCTTCAATGGCGTCGTTAGAAACAGTATTGCTAGGCTTCGACAGGCGGCACAGCATTAACCGTGTAGTTACAGGTCCAGTGTTCGGTTCGGTGTCTCCTGATAGTAGTATTGTTGATCTTCTGTCTATTCTTCCAGTCAGGGGCTCATTTCTTTTGTTTCTATCTGCATTTAAGCACAATGCTATCACGTTAGCTCCGTAGCTAAAGTGCTTCACCGATGTATTGTCGTGGAGATAAAAGTCACTGTGAATGTCCATTTCACATTCTCGACTCTCATTTTCAAGAGGATATAGTATCCGAGGTGGTTTAAAATACAAATCTGTGATCCACAATAGAAAAAGGAGAAAGTGTGGAATCCAATGAGCCCTTTTACCTAAGTTACGGTCAGAGCGAAAAAAGATATGTCCTGCACTGCACTCTAGTCCTTCACTCTCACGTTCCTCATCCACAAATCTTTTATCCTCTCTCAAATTAATGGGGTAATCGTCGCTTTCTCGGTCCGAATCGCCCTTGCTGCTGGTGTAAACAATGGGGAAATGTGAGGAGCCCTTCAACCTGCGACGTCACGCTACTTCCGGTACAGGCAAGGTTTTTTTTATCAGCGACCAAAAGTTGCGAACTTTATCGTCGATGTTCTCTACTAAATCCTTTCAGCAAAAATATGGCAATATCGCAAAATGATCAAGTATGACACATAGAATGGATCTGCTATCCCCGTTTAAATAAAAAAAAATCATTTCAGTAGGCCTTTAAGGTACACTGGTAGACTGGCCTTTAATCACTTGCAGGGTATGAACATACCCATTCAAACTTCTTGGCAGTTTAAACTCTCTCATTTCCCTAACATGCTTTTAAGCTAAGGGAGGAAACTGGAATAAGTGCAAACATCTTCAAGCACAGGAATAAATTGCAAACCCAAAATGTTTTGCTGTGAGGCACACATATGCTGACTTCATACACCAAGAAGTGGTGTCCCGATTTCACTTCTGAGAGGATACTGATATTGGAGCCTTGATTGGTGGCTGGTACCGATATTGATTTGATACGATATCAGCACAAATCATACACACTTTGATTGTTTTATCTATGTCGTTGTGAAGTGAAGTGAATTATATTTATATAGCGCTTTTCTCTAGTGACTCAAAGCGCTTTTACATAGTGAAACCCAATATCTAAGTTACATTTAAACCAGTGTGGGTGGCACTGGGAGCAGGTGGCTAAAGTGTCTTGCCCAAGAACACAAAGGCATTGACTAGGATAGCAGAAGCGGGGATCTAACCTGGAACCCTCAAATTGCTGGCACGGCCACTCTACCAACCGAGCTACTCGGTTGGTAGAGTGCTACTCAAAGCGCTTTTACATAGTGAAACCCAATATCTAAGTTACATTAAAACTAGTGTGGGTGGCACTGGGAGCAGGTTGTCTCACAACAACAGACATGCACATGTATAATCAGAATCAGAATCAGAAATACTTTATTAATCCCAGAGGGGAAATTAAGATTTTCAGCATAATCCCATTCAAGAGCAGACAGACATTACAGGGAGACAGAACAGGATCGCTGAATGGTCTGCCAACTTTCGGCGCCCCTTACAAAAAAGGTGAGAAACAGGTAAACGAGGGTGAGAAAAAAAAAATTCCGTCTAAGCCAGGGCCCTGGAGAGGGGGTCCAGACTGAGGCCAAGGTTTTAAAAAAAACAACCTCATAGCCATAGCACACATAAGCATGTGTAAGGGGGAAACATCAAAGAACACATAAAGATATTAAAAGAGCAGAGCTGGTGCAACCAGCCATTTCTACATACAGCTACAAAAGTAAAACAAAGACAACAACAAAAAAACATATACACTGTGATGGCCTCTGCGGTGTTCCACGCCATTGTCTGCTGGGGTCGGGGGAGCATGGCCAGGGACAGGAGCTGACCCAACAAAGCAACCAAGAGAGTCGACTCTACCCTCGGCCGCCCACTAACTCTCGGCCAGTGTCCAGTCCGCATGGATGAGGTGTCCGGTACATGCTCATTCAGCCAAGACACTGTGAAGCTTGTCCGGCACTAGCCCCGCAGCCCTGTCTCTTCATTCGCATCTCCTCCAGTCTTTCCAAACTGGCTCTGGTGTAGCAGATACTCAGCAGCCGGTCTTCATGGCCAAAAGGCTACCGGGAGGCAGATCCAGAAGTTCACAAAAAAAGCACCGCAGAAGTCACGAAAGTTCCACCCCTTGACGCACAGTCCCAAAGGGTCCCGAACCAAAAGGCCAAAAAACCAAAAACACATATGTGTAACGCTCCATATCGGCCCAAAATATAGCAAGCTCCCTTTCACGGAACCTGACTGGACCCACGTTAAAATCAGGCAGCCATTCTCCTAACGCCATGGTCTACATCAACAAAAAAGTAAACATTCTTTAAAAACCCAAAGCTGTGTGCAACTGCAAGCGCGTGGTATGGATGTCAGTACGCACGATGCACAATGATCTGCTAACTCAAAGCTGAACTAGTATTTAAAGACCGTCAAGTTCCCAGAATTGAAAAAAGCAGATAGTGGAGGACGAGGAGCCCATACCCATCGTTCTGTTTGGTGACAGAGCCTCTCCATTAATGCTTTTCCTAATGAAGGAATAGACAAACTGAGGCTCCACATTTCAAGAACAATACAGTTTGTGTAGGTCCCACATGGTCGTTGAGTGTGCTTTTGGTCGACGGAAGGTCAGAGTTGCAGCCCTGAAGGGGGATCAGGACATTAACTTGAATGACCTGCCTGACGTGATGTATACAAGCTTGGTTCTCCACAACTACTGTGAGACCAGTAAGGAGACCATGGATGATTAGTGTGTTTAGAGTACAGCCTTCCACACAGAACAACTACTTACCTGACAGGCTGTAACAAGGCAGAGGGAAAGAAGGTCAGAAGAGTGGTCATTCTGACCCGTTAACACAGACTTTACTCGTCTCTTTTACCATTGTTTACCACTGCCATTTACTATTGTAAGATGTACTATTAGAAGACGACCATCCAGACCGGTAAAAACATATTTGACTAGCTCCCCTGTTATGCTCATAGACATAAAGCTATTGTGGCACCAAGATAGTCACGCACAGTTTGAACACTTGTTTAAACTTTTTTTGCCAACCTTACCCGAACAGCAGGCTCAATTTCAACAACGTATCCTCTCTCTCGCTTGCACCACTTACAGCATTTACACAACACTTACTAATTATCCACCAATCGCCTTCAGGGCACGGTACTTGACAAACATGGGAACTCTGAAAATCACATTAACCAAAAAATTAACAACAATAGGTCGTCACAGTATGAAGACGTCACATTGAGCTGGTTAGCCCGTTGACAATTATTAACAAATAATTAAAACAGCCTGTCAACAAACTGTGTTTTACTTTTAACAGTGTGTATTTTACTTGCTACACATCTTATCAGTGTATTTTAAGCTCCAATAGTTTATTTTGATTTGATAATTTTGAATACATTGTTCTATTCTTACCTCGTCCTTGATTATAGCAGGCTATGTGAAATCAATCTAGTGTTGTCATAAGATTTTCTGTTACAAAAACGCTAAGATTGAATTTTTTTTTGGAGTCATCTTCAAAAAGTATTTAAATACATATCAGGGCAACCTGTATATTGAGTGAATTGTGTGAGTGCTGTAAATAAACAAATACATGCAACATTGTTCTTAATTTCTTTTAACAAACATGTTTTTTTGTCTTCATGCATTAAAAAAAAATAACACAAAACAAAACTGATTTCCCTGGCTGTGATTTTATATATATATATATACTTGTATAGGGTTTTTCTACCTTCAATTTCCACATTCACCCATTCACACACACATTCACACACTGATGACGGGAGCTGCCATGCAAGGCCCTAACCACGACCCATCAGGAGCAAGGGTCTTGCTCAAGGACACAACGGACGTGACTAGGTTGGTAGAAGCTGGGGATCGAACCAGGAACCCTCAGGTTGCCGGCACGGCCACTCTCCCAACTGCACCATGCTGTATGATGTGGCAAGGTCGTTGCTTCAAGATTCCCATTGAGGACAGTGCAGCAAAGACAAAACAAACCTGGAAAGATAAACTCTGTTCCTTTGCCACAGCATGCAGAGCGACTCCAAGGCCTACAGACTTAAAGGCCTACTGAAATGAGATTGTCTTATTTAAACGGGGATAGCAGGTCCATTCTATGTGTCATACTTGATAATTTTGCGATATTGCCATATTTTTGCTGAAAGGATTTAGTAGAGAACATCGACGATAAAGTTTGCAACTTTTGGTCGCTGATAAAAAAGCCTTGCCTGTACCGGAAGTAGCGTGACGTCACAGGTTGTGGAGCTCCTCACATCTGCACATTGTTTATAATCATGGCCACCAGCAGCGAGAGCGATTCGGACCGAGAAAGCGACGATTACCCCATTAATTTGAGCGAGGATGAAAGATTTGTGGATGAGGAAAGTGAGAGTTTAGGATTAGAGGGCAGTGGAAGCGATTCAGATAGGGAAGATGCTGTGAGAGGTGGGTGGGACCTGATATTCAGCTGGGAATGACTAAAACAGTAAATAAACACAAGACATATATATACTCTATTAGCCACAACACAACCAGGCTTATATTTAATATGCCACATAAGAAATACCTCTCCCCTCCCGTCCATATAACCCGCCAATACAAATCAAACACCCGCACAACACACTCAATCCCACAGCCCAAAGTACCGTTCACTTCTGCAAAGTTCATACGGCACATATATTTCCCCAAAGTCGCGTACGTGACATGCACATAGCGGCAAGCGATCAAATGTTTGGAAGCCGCAGCTGCGTACTCACGGTAGAGTGTATCCAACTCAAAGTCCTCCTGGTAAGAGTCTCTGTTGTCCCAGTTTTCTACGTGTTTGTGTTGCTGCAGCCGGCCGCTAATACACCGCTTCCCACCTACAGCTTTCTTCTTTGCTGTCTTCATTGTTCATTAAACAAATTGCAAAAGATTCACCAACACAGATGCCCAGAATACTGTGGAATTTTGCGATGAAAACAGACGACTTAATAGCTGGCCACAATGGTGTCCCAAAATGTCCGCTACAATCCGTGACATCACGCGCAAACGTCATCATACCGAGACGTTTTCAGCAGGATATTTCGCGGGAAATTTAAAATTGCACTTTAGTAATCTAACCCGGCCGTATTGGCATGTGTTGCAATGTTAAGATATCATCATTGATATATAAACTATCAGACTGCGTGGTTGGTAGTAGTGGGTTTCAGTAGGCCTTTAATGCACACACCATGGACCAAGGCTACATATGCACACATGCCCCCCCCTCCCCCCCCACACCTCCCCGCGCTTTTACCACCACTTCACCCCACATAGTATGACGAACAACGGTGCAGCGCCCATAGTGGCTGGCAGCTTCGGGCCGAATGCCTGCCCCCTGCCCTTCTGTTGCAAGTCTTGTGGTTTCTGTGTCCACATGTGTATATGGGCTTAGCGGCTATCAAGTTTTTTTTTTCTCGGCCCCAGTCTGTGCCTCCTACCCCATAGGAGCCCAGTCTGAGATCGACTTTTTTTTTTTACTCACCCTACCCCAGCGTCTACATTTGTCCACTTTTTATCGGGCGATTCATCACCGTTTCTGTTCTGTTCCTGTACAATGTTTGTCTAATCTTGAACAGGTTTGTAGTGAAAATGAAGTTCCATTGTACGTGTGCAATGACAATCAAGAGCATACCATAATTAATACACACAAATTGCATGTACACATGTAAAGCTGTTCACAAGTAGTGGAGTAACTGTGGGGTGATATACACTGTAATGGTGTGTATTGCCCATGTGTGTCAGTATGTTAACGTAGTAGTTTGTGGTTTATGGATCCTTGCACATGATTGTCAACATGGCAAAAACAACTAAACAGAAAAGTTCCTGTACGGACAGGGCTTTACTTAGTGTAAATGGCCCCTAAACAAGCCAGAAACATACATTCCATTGCTAAGTTTGAGCGTGTAGGTAGTTTTGATGCAGACAGTTCTTCCAGCACGGCACACAAATGCAGGGATGCACTTAAAAAAAATGAACAAGTCCAGGGTTAAAGAAAAACAAAGCGAGTCCAAAAATATGATCATTAAAGTCGACCAAAAAAAAAAAAAAGATGTACAAAAATGACCACGAGACATGCAGCTAGGAAATAGGCACTCCAGGAAGATGAACTGCATGAGTGCTAACAGGTGAACTACATATAAACAACAAGCTACTGGTAGCACATGGAAACAGAAACTAATTTCCAATTAAACAGGTGATAAACTACATGCAGAAAGCACAGAATGTGGCAAGAAGTAAATACAAGGAACAATCCAATGCCTTTCTGGAGAATGTCTTGATAAGCAGGTCTGTCTGGCGGCCAAAGATTTTGGGTTCAAGTACTTCTATTTATTTATTAGGAATTTAAGTTGTGAAGCAGCATCAGTTTACAGAGCATAAAAAAGGCACAACTCATACACATAAACGCACCACAAACACACAACATGGCGCCAATATCATAAAATAATAAATATACAATAAATCTGTCGCAATTTGCGGTCCCCTTTTGTTGCAGTAGAGGTCAAAGTTGCACAGTTCTACTGTGTCGGGTGGAGCTATGCACACTGCTGTCCATAACTGACACGTTTTGTGATGAAATGGCATAAAATGCAAAAGTTAAAGATGTGATGAAATGATGAATGATTTCTTTTTTTTATGCAAATATATTTTATTGAATTTTACAGTTCAAATCACATTTGACAGTCATAGTATGCTCACGCAGACCCTTCATACAGGCACACATCCACTCATACACACTCACATGCACACTTGAGGAGAGAGGTGCACTTGAACTTTAACAACTCAAGGTTTACAGTGTAGACATTATTGGAAAAAAATACTCAGATATTGTATATATATCCATCCATCCCGCCCTGGCTCAGGATCAGCAGGCTACCCAGACCATAGGAAGATGGATGAATATATGATGAATGATTTCCCACTTTTAGCGATACAGTGCTATATTTCCTTACAAGTAACTTAACTTACAAGTAATATGAGATACGAGCCGTCTCTCAGCTTCTTGTTATGCTTTAAGTTGTGGTACCTTGAGTTACAAGTATTTCTGCTGTCGGTTAAAGTAATGTTTTTTTAAAGGTGTGTGCCTTTTGAGCAAGAACAAGTTGATATATTTTTACATGTTATTGTTACTGCTTTGATTAGACAGTCGACCTACACACTAAAAAATGCTGGGTTATTTTGCTAACCCAATTTATGAGCTGCGAGTGTTGGGTTGAATTGTGGCGTTATTTTTATAAGGAGCAATTGTAACGACCTGGTCGCATCGTGGTGCGAGGTGTTCTCCCAGAGATGCAGACGGGCTCGGACACAGCTTGCAGGTAGGAAAATGATTTATTTCAGCAAATAAATCAGACAGAAAAAAAATAAAAACGTGCTCATAGCACGGAAGACAAAAAACAAAGGAGCTAGCGTGGGAGCTAGCAAGCAAAAATACATAGCATGAAAGCTAGCAGGAAACAAAGAGGTCGATACTTGTTGCATATAAGCAAATTAGGAAGCCAGACCGAGTGAGGCCAGGGCAAAGACTAACTAGCCCTCTGATTAGTGCCCGGACAACAGGTGAGCGTCTCGATCACCAACCAGAGGCAGCTGAGCATAATCTGCCGTCATGGCAACAGAAACGAACAAACACAAGGTGCTGAAAACACATGTGACTAGAAAACGTAAACAAACTATGATCCGGGCAGCGGATCCTAACAGTACCCCCCCCTAAAAGGACATATTCCAGATGTCCCTTGAAAACAAAAAAAACAACTAGAACCCAAAAAAAAAAAACAAGCAATAGTTCACGAGTCAAGGGCGGGCATGGGGAGGACTTGGTGGTGGGTCGCCAGGCCACGTGTCCCCGAATCCACCGGGGAAGGGTCTGGTGGCGGCGGCGAATGGAACGCCGAGGCGGGCGACCACGGAAAGGCCACATACGTGGCCGCTGAGAAGGTGGGCGTGAGTGGCGCCAGAAGTTCAGCAGCCTCTGAGTCCTGCAACAAAGTCTTGGATGTCGCTGCTGTTTGCGCCACTGGCGTCCATTACCTGACCTCTGAGAGAGCTGCTTGCGCAGCCGGACCACTCGAGGTCGCTGAGACGTCGCCGTGGAAGCGGTAGGGGTCGACGTCGCCGTGGCAGCCAGAGGAGTCGACGTCGCCGTGGCAGCCGGAGGAGTCGACGTCGCCATGGCAGCCGGAGGAGTCGACGCGGCAGCCGGAGGAGTCGCTGTCGTGGCAGCCGGAGGAGTTGCTGTTGTGGCAGCCGTAGTCGCGGCAGCAGGAGTCGCTGTCGTGGCAGCAGGAGTCGCTGTCGTGGAAGCCGAAGCAGGAGGCGGTGCTGGTGCGAGAACCAGCTGAGGAGTTGGTGCTGGTGCGAGAACCAGCTGAGGAGTTGGTGCTGGTGCGAGAACCAGTCGAGGAGTTGGTGCTGGTGCGAGAACCAGTCGAGGAGTTGGTGCTGGTGCGAGAACCAGTCGAGGAGCTGGTGCTGGTGCGAGAACCAGTCGAGGAGCAGGTGCTGGTGCGAGAACCAGTCGAGGAGCAGGTGCTGGTGCGAGAACCAGTCGAGGAGCAGGTGCTGGTGCGAGAACCAGTCGAGGTGCAGGTACTGGTGTGGGAACCAGCTGAGGTGCAGGTACTGGTGTGGGAACCAGCCGAGGTGCAGGTACTGGAACCTGTGGTGGAGCTGGTGCTAGCCTTAGCCTTGGCGCTAGCTTAGGTGCAGGTGGCCTAGCTGGCGGTTGCGGCTTAGCAGGCCGAAAAACCAGTGGTGGCGGCCGGGCAGGTGGTTGCGGCTTAGCCCGCCGAAGGACTGGTGGCGGTGGCCGAGCAGGAGGTTGTGGCTTGGCTGAGCGTAGTTGTGCCACCCCACTAGCACAGCTCCCAGTACTAGCCCCCACCCCCCCCCCTCAAGAAGCGGATACCAGACGCGCTCCTTGCGGTTTGGAACCGTCTTCAAGGGTGGGTGGAGGGAGGTCAGGAGGAGGGCAGAATCCTCTCCTCTAAATTGTCCAAAATGTCTATTCTTACTCCCCACTTGAGACTGGGCGGGAGCACAGGGGGGAAAAATATGTGCAGTGGGCGGAGCAATAGTCACTGGGGGTGGAGCTAGAAAGTCAGGTGACTGGGACTGACTAGATTTAGTCCTTAAAAAAATGTCCTGATAATGCTTAATTGCAGAATTAAAGTCACTTGAAAATGGCTGGCAGAAAGAATTGACAGAATGTCTAAAAATGTCTTTGTCTATGACGTCATCCAAAATGGACGGGACAACGTCATCAAGCGGCGTGTCATCAGGGGGTGCCGACGGAATGACGTCATAGCTGCAGTCCCAGTGATTGACAGGCCAGTCATAACAATCTTCGGTAAGGTAGTTGATGGGATTAACAGACCTTTGAAGAGGGGAATCTTGGGCTGAATGTAGCTTGCTGTGTACCGGTGGAGGAGTTTGAGGGAGTGGCACGTCTTGGCAGCAAAGTGAAGACCCTTTGGGCGGCTTCCGTCTTCGCTGACGCGTCCGGTACTGCGGAGGTGTGGCAATGTCCTCGGGCCAAACGGAGTGGATTGGGACCAACATTCCGTTAGGACCCCATAACAGGTCCTCGCGCTCCGAGGGGGAATAGCGAAGAGTCTCCGCCTCCATCGCTCGCAACACCATCCACGTACCTTCGTCCAATTCCTCCATCATGCTCGCTGCGGGAGAACCTTTTCTTGCTGGCTTCCTACTGTAACGACCTGGTCGCATTGTGGTGCGAGGTGTTCTCCCAGAGATGCAGACGGGCTCGGACACAGCTTGCAGGTAGGAAAATGATTTATTTCAGCAAATAAATCAGACAGAAAAAAAACAAAAACGTGCTCATAGCACGGAAGACAAAAAACAAAGGGGCTAGCGTGGGAGCTAGCAAGCAACAATACATAGCATGAAAGCTAGCAGGAAACAAAGAGGTCGATACTTGTTGCATATAAGCAAATTAGGAAGCCAGACCGAGTGAGGCCAGGGCAAAGACTAACTAGCCCTCTGATTAGTGCCCGGACAACAGGTGAGCGTCTCGAACACTAACCAGAGGCAGCTGAGCATAATCTGCCGTCATGGCAACAGAAACGAACAAACACAAGGTGCTGAAAACACATGTGACTAGAAAACGTAAACAAACTATGATCCGGGCAGCGGATCCTAACAGCAATCACATTTTTGGGTTATAAGGGGTCATGTTTGTTTAGTTTTTGACTCCCTCGGTTCCTGTTTTGAGCACCACTGGGTTTGTGTTCTAATTGCCATGACTGCAGATTTTTTTCATATGTCTCTGATTAGTCTTCGAGACGCTCACCTGCTCCTGGGCACTAATCAGAGAGCTACTTATTCCCTGCTTTTCGCCACACTCAGTCTGGCTTTCTTATTTGCTTCCACGCAACAGTTACGACGGCTACTAATTTTATTCCTGAGCTAAGCTTCGCCTTTTTGTTTGCCTGTTTACATGCTAAGCTTTTCGTGTTATCGGCATGCTGGTGCTCTTTTGTTTGTATTCCGCATGATTTTTGGACCATAAATCATTTCCTGACCTGCACCTTGCCTCCGGAGTCCCGTCTGCATCCTGGAAGAACGAGTCACGCAGTAAAATGCAACCCGCCGTGACAACTATATGACCATACACGGCAATTTTTGAAAAAAAAATCTCACTCGTATCTTGCTTTTGAGTATATTTTAATGGAATACAAACCATTTTGATCAGTAGTTGGGAAGGAGTAGGACAAACCAGCAGTAAAATGTATTATATTTAACCAACTATTGGGTCAAGGAGCGCTAAATTGCGCAACCCAATAGTTGGGTTTGGAATAACCCAACATTGTAGTGAGCATAACTCAGCTTTTGTGTTACATAAATCCAACCCAATAGTTGGGTTATGAATGAACCAACATTGAGTTAGCATAACTCAACTTTGCGGTTAAAAGATTCAACGCAAAAGTTGGGTTGAAAAAATTAACCCAATATGTTGAGTTAAAATAACTCAAGTAAGGGGTTCGTCCTTTTCTGAACCAGCAGTTGGGTTAATTAACATTAGGTTATTTTTTTTAACCCAACATTTTTTAGTCTGTATGTGTTTGAGCATCATTCAAACATTGCCATCCTGCCCTCAAGCCACCGGAACTATCGTATTTATGCAGATCCCAAATATGTAACAGCAGGTACCAATAGGTAAGAAAAATGTATTTTGCATAAAATTAACTTAATGTCTCCTTATACACACATCATAATAATATCCATATGTTAAAGCACAGCACGTCTGGCTAGCCATATTGCTCTAACAATCCAAGCGGTGGCGCTTCATAGATTACCAAAGTCGTACTAAAACATTTTGACAAAGTTTGGAGCGCCGTGTGTGATGTTCTATATTCTCAATCAATGTTTTGGTCCTTATTGCTTACTTGCACGCATCATTTATTGAACATGCGTCAACCTGCAGTCCACACGTTTCTCTTATGAGTGACTGCCATCTACTGGTCTTACTTACCATTACACCATGTACTAATAAGTTCGAGATCAGCCCAACCAGAATTAATTCATACACAAGGCGGACCGGGTTATAAGGCACACGGTGGATTTTTAAGAAAATGAAATAATTTTCAGTCCGCCTTGTAGTCCGAAAAAAAATACGGTAACTATGAAAGTTAGTGTGAGGGACGAGAGGTGGATGACAAAGTCAAAAACAAACAATTAAAAACATGTTTTTCCGGTTTGCAGCCTACCCGGCAAGTCATCAGTCTGCGTCACACAAGCTACAGCCAGCCACTATGGCATGCTGTCACAAACGTCCAAACAACGAACATTTATCCATAAAAATACTGAAATCTGCACATGCTGTTGAGATGTTTTAATGTGTTCTGTCTAGTCCTGATTCAAATAACTAGATTGCCTTTTAGTACACATACATACATTTCACAAATGTCTCTAGTCCGTCAGTCAAAGACGTCTGTTTACAATATAAACAGCGATTTCCCACTTACCAGACAGGGTTGCCAAATGTCACGAGAGAAACATGCAAACGCCTTTGAAAACAAATTGCTTATAATAAGGGGATAATAGGCAGATTTGGCAACACTGGACAGAAAAAGAGCCCAGATAAGGCTATTTTTCGGTACTTATGGTAAACGCTGTATAATATTATAACCATATTTTTCGGACCATAAGGCGCACCGGATTCTAAGGTGCATTAAAGTTGTCATATAATATTTTTTTTTCTAAATATAAAACACTATCTTGTGGTCTACGTAACATGTGATGGTGGTTCTCTGGTCAAAATGTTGCATAGATTATGTTTTCAAGTAGCTTTCTAAGTGTCTCTTCAGGATGCGCCGTTTTGTGGTCAGCGGAAGATGAATGTCACATAAGAAGCTAGAGTAAAAGAAGAAGCTTAGGACTACAGCGTCGCCACGGACTACAATTGCGGATGTGTGCACATTTTCAGGAGTTATGCAGATCCCAAATACACTTTAGCAGGTACCAGAAGGTAAGAAAAGTTGGATTTGCATAATATTGCGAAACAAAACGCCAGGCAATATGTCTGCTAATGGGTGCCATTTTGCGGTCCTTATACACACACCATAATAATACTCGTATGTTTAATGCGCCAACAATCCGTCAAGCGGTGCGGCTTCATAGCTTACCGAAGTCATACTAAAAAACATTATTGACAGATTTTAGAGTGACGTGTGTCTCAATGGGACATTTAAAGTTTTGGTGTTGTTTACTGCCATCATATTGCAGTCTACACGTATCTTTTATGTATGACTGCCATCTACTGGTCACACTAATTATTACACCATGTACCAAATAAAATTGCTTCGAGGTCAGTAAGCACCACCAGAATTATGCCGTACATTAGGCGCACCGGGTTATAAGGCGCACTGTCGATTTTTGAAACAATTAAAGGATTTTAAGTGTGCCTTATAGTCCGAAAAATACAGTACATTAACTCATAAAACTACTGTAACTGTTCTTAATGACTTGAGGCTCTAATTGCTGCCAAAGGTGCATCAACAAAGTATGGAGCAAAAGTGTGAATACGCATGTACATATATATGGTTTCTTAGTTTTGTATTTTTAATAAATGTGCAACAAATTCTAAAAAAAACCCTCTCACATTAGCATGGGGTATTGTGTGTAGAATTTTGAGCATATAAATAAAATTTTCCATTTTGCAATAAGGCTGTAACATAACAAAATTTGGAAAAAGATAATCGCTGTGAATACTTTCCAGATGCACTTCACGGTTCTCCAGCACGTGAACTTTCTAAAACAAAAAATAATGTGGGTAGAGTGGCTGTCTTGTAACCGGAGAGTTACTGGCTCGATTCCGGCTATTCAAGCTCATGTCGAGGTGTCTCCGGACGAGACACCAAACCCCTAACAGCTCCTGATAGGTCTTCCGCCATCAGTATTATGCAACGTTGTTGTTCCTAATGTGCAATGACAATACAAGCCGATTCTATGCTTCTGAAAAAAACATAATGTAGGTTTCTCATGCTTACTCCTTGCTTCTTCTTACAGTTGAGATCCTCAGTATTGCTTAAAGATGATCATCAGTAAGTTGAGTGCTGTGTTTTGACTGATTACAGTTCATGGTGGAGAAGGGCTTTCGGACCACAGATTTGTGGTCCCAAAAAGGCACATGGTCCGCTTTAAAATCCTAGAACTCTACCCAAAATGGTCCAAGCTATTGTATTTTCCGGAATATAAGGCGCACTTAAAATCTTTTTTTTTTTTTTCCAACAGTGCGCCTTATAACCCGTTGCGCCTGATGTAAGGAATAATTTTGGTTGAGCATACACACCTCAAAGCTTTTTTATTTGGTACATGGTGTAATGATAAGTGTGACCAGTAGATGGCAGTCAAACATAAGAGATACGTGTAGACTGTGCTATGATGGGTCTCAAGTAAACAACACCAACATTTTAAATGTTCCATTGAAAATATAGAACATTACACACGGCACTCAAAAATCGATGAAAATGTTTTAGTATGACTTTGGTAAGCTATGAAGCCGCACCTCCTGGTACCCTAGCACCTCCAAAACCCTCAAATCTAAACTCCAAACATCTCAGAACAAGCTAGTCAGGTTACTTCTAGACCTCCACCCCAGATCCCACCTCACTCCTACCCACTTCTCCAAAGTGGGCTGGCTCAAGGTGGAGGACAGAGTTAAACAACTTGCACTGAGCCTAGTCTATAAAATCCGCTACACCTCCCTGATACCGAAGTACATGTCAAACTACTTCCTTAACGTAAATGACCGCCATAACCACAACACCAGGGGGTGCTCCACTAACCACGTTAAACCCAGATTCCGAACTAACAAAGGTCTTAACTCATTCTCTTTCTATGCCACATCAATGTGGAATGCGCTCCCAACAGGTATAAAAGAAAGGGCATCTCTATCCTCCTTCAAAACCGCAATAAAAGTTCACCTCCAGGCAGCTACAACCCTAAACTAACACCCTCCCCGGATTGCTAATAATCAAATGTAAACAATCAAATGCAGATACTTTTTCTTTTTCTTATGCCTTCTGATCTCTCTCTCTCTCTCTCTCTCTCTCTCTCTCTCTCTCTCTCTCTCTCTCTCTCTCTCTCTCTCTCTCTCTCTCTCTCTCTCTATGTCTACTACTTGATGTCCATACCCCCCCCCCCCCATACCCCCCCCCTCCACACCCCTGATTGTAAATAATGTAAATAATTCAATGTGATTATCTTATGTGATGACTGTATTATGATGATAGTATATATGATAGTATATATCTGTATCATGAATCAATTTAAGTGGACCCCGACTTAAACAAGTTGAAAAACGTATTCGGGTGTTACCATTTAGTGGTCAATTGTACGGAATATGTACTTCACTGTGCAACCTACTAATAAAAGTCTCAATCAATCAATCAAACCGCTTGAAGGATTGTCGGCGCATTAAACATACGAGTATTATTATGGTGTGTGTGTATAAGGTAAGACATATTATCTGGCGTTTTCTTTCGCAATACTATGCAAAAGCAACTTTTCTTACCTTTTGGTACCTGCTGATCTGTATTTGGGATCTGTATAAATCCTGAAAAATTTGGCCCCTCCGCCTTTGTAGTCTGTGATGATACCGTAGTTGATAAGCTTCTTCTTTTTATGTATCTTCTTGTTATGGGACATGCATCCTCTGCTGTTGCCATTTCTAATATAAAGTAGTGTAAAGTTCTTACTTATATCTGTCAGTAAACTCGCCATGAAAGCGCTAAAACATACCGGTGTAGTGAGTTTACATTATTCACCCGAGGAACTTTAGTTATTAGAGTTCCGGTGGGACGTTTTTTCACGGGACACATTTCCGGCCTTGTTGTTGTTTCCGGATGAGGAGATGCTGCTCCGTTATTGATTTAAGTAAAGTCTGAATGTCATTAAAACAGTTAGCTCCGTCTTTTGACACTTCTTCAACTCCCGTCTTTGCACGCTACACCGCTACAACAAAGATAACGGGGAGGAGACGGTGCCGAAGGTGAGCCACGTAAATAAGACCGCCCACAAAACGGCACATCCAGAAGTGACTGTCAGAAAGCAGCTTGAAGATGATCTGTAAAACATCATCTATGCAACATTTTGACCAAAGAACCACCATTACATGTTATGTAGACCACAAGGAAGTGTTTTCCATTTAGAAAAAAATAATAATATTATGACTCCTTTAATGGGCCCTATAATCAGTATTATCCGTATAAAAATAGATTTTGAATTGAATCGTGACCCCAAGAATCGACATTGAATCGAATCCTGGGACACCCAAAAATTCACAGCCCTAATACATACAAACACTTTTTTGAACTCATGCAAGCATCAACTATTTGATATCAGATTTTTATTATTTAAAATTTGGATGTACAATTATTAAATAGTTACATGGTTTCAACATATTCACACTAATCACTAATAAAGTCACTAATTCTTATTCATCCCAAAGGTTTTAAGAGCTTGGATTTGTTGTTTGAAGTTTCATATATAATGTGTTAAGACTATATATACATGTTAAATGGTACCCTAATGATGAAAAGTAGAATTTATATTTCTACATGATATAAAGGAACGTATTGCATTATAATGTGTTTTAAAAGAAATGTGTTCCACACCAATATGTGATATTGTAACCTTCATTTGTCATGATAAAATGAGTGCATGAAATCAAGAATCCTAATATATGAAAACAGATAAAAAAATAGGCCATTCATTGGCAGTGCGCCTTATAATCCGGTGCACCCTTATAATACGGTAATCTGCTTTTCCATCCATGTCCCTAAACTTGGTTTTGAGTTCAGAATTGCACTGCAGGTCAACAAGCTCCGTTTGAAGCACAGGAGAGGCATCTTGCACGTCACAGGAGAAAAGGTCAACAAAAATGTTAAAAGTGCCCCTTTAAAAAAAAATCTGTGCTCAGATTTCTCCTGTAGCTTTGTAATGGCACCAGTGTACTTCTCACCACTAAAAGATGTGCCCACATCCTTCCAGTCAGGGAAATGGAAGATGTTTGCCTTAGGGAGCAGAACTTTCCATAACACAAGTTTTCTCTGATGTTGCATATAGGTGGTTTCTGACAAGCTGCCGCCTTGTAACTTCTTGTTCAGTACATTCAGCTCCGGTGTGATGTCAACAAGAAAAGCTAAGTCCATGAGCCATTTGGGATCACTGAGCACAGGAACCAGCCATCCTTTTCGTTTCCATGAAGGCTCTCCCTTCAGCTATCATCTCAAAATAAGGAACACAAAAACAACTCTTTGAGACGTCTCCCCAGCTGAGCTAGTGTATCCTCAATTTCCTTCCTAAGGGCGCAAAAACTCCTGGATCTAATTGTGAGAACGCCCGAGCGTGCACACATATGTTGTTCTACACCAGGCGTTGGCAACCCAAAATGTTGAAAGAGCCATATTGGACTAAAAATACACAAAAACAAATCTTATATAATTGTTATAATGAAGGCAACACATAATGTGTCTGTAATAGCAATACTAGCCTACTGTCAAAATTACTTTAAAAGTCTTATCTCAGTGTTATAATGAAGGCAACACATTATGTAAGTGTCTATATTAGCTATATTAGCCTACTATCAAAATGTCTTTAAAAGCCTTATATATGTGTTATAATGAAGGCAACACATGATGCAAGTGTTTATAATAGATATATTAGCCTACTATCAAAGTTACTTTAAAAGTCTTATATAAGTGTTATAATGAAGGCAACACATGATGTAATTGTCTATATTAGCTATATTAGCCTACTATCAACATTACTATAAAAGTCTTATATAAGTGTTATAATGAAGGCAACACAAGATGCAAGTGTCAATATTAGCTATATTAGCATACTATCAAAATGACTATAGAAGTCGTATATAAGTGTTATAATGAAGGCAACACATGATGTAAGTGCCTATATTAGCCTACTATCAAAATGACTTTTAACGTTTTATATAACTGTTATAATAAAGGCAACACATGATGTAAGTGTCTATATTAGCTATATTAGCCTACTATCAAAATGACTTTAAAAGTCTTATACAAGTATTATAATGAAGGCAACACATGATGTAAGTGTCTTTATTAGATGTATTAGCCTACTATCAAAATTACTTTAAAAGTATTATATAAGTGTTATAATGAAGGCAACACATGATGCAAGTGTCTATATTAGCTATATTAGCCTACTATCAAAATTACTATAAAAGTCTTATATAAGTGTTATAATGAAGGCAACACATGATGTAAGTGTCTATATTAGCTATATTAGCCTACTATCAAAATGACTTTAAAAGTTTTATCTCAGTGTTATATTGAAGGCAACACATGATGTAAGTGTCTATATTAGTTATATTAGCCTACTATCAAAATTACTTTAAAATTATTATATAAGTGTTATAACGAAGGCAACACATAATGTTAGTGTCTATATTAGCTGTATTAGACTACTATCAAAATGACTATAAACGTCTTATATAAGTGCTATAATGAAGGCAACACATGATGTAAGTGTCCTTATTAGATGTATTAGCCTACTATCAAAATTACTTTCAAAGTCTTATATAAGTGTTATAATGAAGGCAACACATAATGTTAGTGTCTATATTAGCTATATTAGCCTACTATCAAAATGACTATAAACGTCTTGTATAAGTGCTATAATGAAGGCAACACATGATGTAAGTGTCCTTATTAGATGTATTAGCCTACTATCAAAATTACTTTAAAAGTCTTATATAAGTGTTATAATGAAGGCTACACATGATGTAAGTGTCTTTATTAGCTATATTAGCCTCCTATCAAAATTACTTTAAAAGCCTTATATACGTGTTATAATGAAGGCAACACATGGTGTGTTTAAATTAGCTATATTAGCCTACTATCAACATGGCTTTAAAAGTTTTATATAAGTGTTATAATGAAGGCAACACATGATGTAAGTGTCTATATTAGCTATATTATTCTACTATCAAAATGACTTTAAAAGTCTTGTATACGTGTTATAATGAAGGCAACACATGATGTAAGTGTCTTTATTAGATGTATTAGCCTACTATCAAAATTACTTTAAAAGTATTATATACGTGTTATAATGAAGGCAACACATGATGCAAGTGTCTATATTAGCTATATTAACCTACTATCAAAATGACTATAAAAGTCTTATATAAGTGTTATAATGAAGGCAACACATGATGTAAGTGTCTGTATTAGCTATATTAGCCTACAATCAAAATGACTTTAAAAGTTTTATCTCAGTGTTATAATGAAGGCAACACATTATGTAAGTGTCTTTATTAGCTATATTAGCCTACTATCAACATGACTTTAAAAGCCTTATATAAGTGTTATAATGAAGGCAACACTTGATGTAAGTGTTTATAATAGCTATATTAGCCTACTATCAAAATTACTATAAAAGTCTTATATAAGTGTTATAATGAAGGCAACACATGATGTAAGTGTCTGTATTAGCTATATTAGCCTGAAATCAAAATGACTTTAAAAGTTTTATCTCAGTGTTATAATGAAGGCAACACATTATGTAAGTGTCTTTATTAGCTATATTAGCCTACTATCAACATGACTTTAAAAGCCTTATATAAGTGTTATAATGAAGGCAACACTTGATGTAAGTGTTTATAATAGCTATATTAGCCGACTATCAAAATTACTATAAAAGTCTTATCTCAGTGTTAAAATGAAGGCACCACATGATGTAAGTGTCTATATTGGCTATATTAGCCTACTATCAAAGGCTGACGCAAATCTTTGTTGACATAAATATTGTATTTAAATGTTTATTCTACACATTTTTGCAACATTGTAACATGGAGGTTTCTCAGAGGGTGAGATAACGCCTGGAAATGACTGTCTGAGAATGGCCACAGGTATAGATGTATGTGTCCAAGTTGAAGGAAACAGCAGGTTGCCTTCTTCTAATGTATTTATTACAATGTTTGCAAGCTGGCTAATGTTTGCTGTGGTCTGGAACAACATGGCACACACAAAACTATCAGAAATGCAGCCAATATTACATACAGATAATGTGTCATGAGACATTCAAATATAAATGAAATGCAGTGGACATAAGTGAAGGAAATTAAATTAGCTCAAATATACCTACAAACGAGGCATACTGATGTAATATGTCCATACAGCTAGCCTACATAGCATGTTAGCATTGATTAGCTTGCAGTCATGGATTGACCAAATAAATCAATAAAATCAACAAAGCTCACCTTTGTGCATCCACGCAGAGCATAAAACATTTGATGGACAAATAGAGACAAAGAAGGAGTGGCATAAAACACGTCTTTCTGTGGCAGCATCGGAGAAAGTTGTACATGTAAACAAACTACGGTGAATTCAAAGATTGCTGAAATTAGTAGGACAAAAAGGTGCTCGCCAAATACTCTCGTCAGTGAAGCATGTATAACATAAACGGTGGGATTTATAACAATTATAAAGGTTTGTGTCATGTTTGTCCTACAGAAAATATATTAAAACAAAAAAAACAGAAATGTTCTTCCTCTTTTTCCATTTTCACACATCTCTGAAAAAGTTCCAGGGAGCCAATAGGGCGGCTGTAGAGCCGCGGGTTGCATGACCTTCGTTCTACACCAACAATTCATCAATTTATTAGTATTATTCGTTTTATTCCGTCGTTTTTTCCGCAGTCTTTCGCAGCTCGGCCAGAAATCATTACCTACCAAAATCGTAGCTTCCCAAATATCCCCAATTACCCACAATTCCAGGTTTTCCAGGACATTTTCCCCCATTGAAAATGAATGGGCCAATTTTCTAACTTGCACAACTCCCACATTTCTCTCAAGATTTGAACCGTTCCTCTGTCCACTCATCCTACTTATCCTGAAAATTCAGGCCAAAGTCATTCCGAGTTCCAAAATGTCCCTGACTTCCAGGAATTACCAGGAACGTTCCGCCTTGAATGGGCAATATACAAACATCTTCATATCCCACATTTCTCTACTGATTCGAACCGTTCCAATAATCTTCGCCATTCAAGCATTTCAGTTCCACTCAAACAAATTGGTGGCTTGCGCGTATACGCGCTTGCACACATAACAGTATTTACACGCAATTCCTACCAGAATTGCATATTCTAGTATAGTTAGTGCAGTTCACAATGAAAGACATCATATTGTCAAAAATGAAACATTTTCTGCAAACGGCCTGCTGATGTTCAAAACCCAAAACCAGTGAAGTTGGCACGTTGTGTAAATCGTAAATAAAAACAGAATACAACGATTTGCAAATCCTTTTCAACTTATATTCAATTTAATAGACTGCAAAGACAAGATATTTAATGTTTGAACTGAGAAACTTGTTTTTTTCCGTGCAAATAATCATTAACTTAGAATTTAATGGCAACAACACATTGCAAAAAAGTTGGCACAGGGGCTTTTTTACCACTGTGTTACATGGCCTTTCCTTTTAAAAACACTCAGTTAAAATTTGGGAACTGAGGAGACCAATTTTTGAAGCTTTTCAGGTGGAATTGTTTCCCATTCTTGCTTGATGTACAGCTTAAGTTGTTCAACAGTCTGGGGTCTCCGTTGGGATATTTTAGGCTTCATATTGCGCAACACGTTTTCAATGGGAGACAGGTCTGGACTACAGGCAGGCCAGTCTATTACCCGCACTTTTTTACTATGAAGACACACTGTTGGCTTGGTATTGTCTTGCTGAAATAAGCAGGGGCATCCATGATAATGTTACTTGGATGGCAACATATGTTGCTCCAAAACCTGTATGTACCTTTCAGCATTAATGGTGCCTTCACAGATGTGTAAGTTACCCATGCCTTGGGCACTAATACACCCCCATACCATCACAGATGCTGGCTTTCGAACTTTGCACCTATAACAATCTGGATGGTTCTTTTCCTCTTTGTTCCGGAGGGCACGACGTCCAGTTTCCAAAAACAATTTGAAATGTGGACTCGTCAGACCACAAAACACTTTTCCACTTTGCATCAGTCCATCTTAGATGATCTCGGGCCCAGCAAAGCCGGCGGCGTTTCTGGGTGTTGTTGATAAATGGCTTTCGCTTTGCATAGTAGAGTTTTAACTTGCACTTACAGATGTAGCGACCAACAGTAGTTACTAACAGTGGTTTTCTGAAGTGTTCCTGATATAATGTGGTGATATCATTTACACACTGATGTCGCTTTTTGATGCAGTACCGCCTGAGGGACCGAAGGTCCGTATTATCGCTTATGTGCAGTGATTTCTCCAGGTTCTATGAACCTTTTAAATGATAAATGATTAATGGGTTATACTTGTATAGCGCTTTTCTACCTTCAAGGTACTCAAAGCGCTTTGACAGTATTTCCACATTCACCCATTCACATTCACACACTGATGGCGGGAGCTGCCATGCAAGGCGCTAACCAGCAGCCATCAGGAGCAAGGGTGAAGTGTCTTGCCCAAGGACACAACGGACGTGACTAGGATGGTAGAAGGTGGGGATTGAACCCCAGTAACCAGCAACCCTCCGATTGCTGGCACAGCCACTCTACCAACTTCGCCACGCCGCCCCTTTTGATTATATTGCAGACCTTAGATCGTTAAATCCCTAAATTCCTTGCAATAGCTTGTTGAGAAATGTTGTTCTTAAACTCTTTGGCATTTTGCTCACAAAGTGGTGACCCTCGCCCCATCCTTGTTTGTGAATGACGGAGCATTTCAGGGAAGCTGCTTTTATACCCAATCATGGCACCCACCTGTTCCCAATCAGCCTGTTCGCCTGTGATATGTGCCAAATAAGTGTTTGATGAGCATTCCTCAAATTGCTCAGTTCTTTTTGCCACTTGTGCCAGCTTTTTTTGAAACATGTTGCAGGCATTAAATTCCAAAAGAGCTAATATTTGCAAAAAATAACAATGTTTTCCAGTTCAACTGTTAAGTGTCTTGTCTTTGCAGTCGATTCAATTGAATATAGGTTGAAAATTATTTGCAAATCATTGTATTTTTTTTTTATTTACGGTTTACACAACATGCCAACTTCACTGGTTTCTGGGTTTGTATAATACAGTGCTTAGCAACGGCCCCCTTAACACCCCCTCTTCCTGTTTTTTTTTAAGAAACAGCTAAATGTCAAATTTTTCCTCCCTGTCCTTGATTGTGCACTGTCAGCTGTTATTCCAGCAAGCTTTTTTCACGTTAAACCAGCATTCACAATGGCATCACGCAACAGGCGGCGACGGTCTCGCAATGCATTGAAATCACTGCGAGCAGCTCTTTTATCATTTCAAAATATTTGTCTACATCACGGATATACATTGCAGTGTCAGTGATGTCTTTACTCTCAGGGCCGGATTTATTCAAATTCAAATACCACACGCTCACCAGCGTGTGCAAAAAATAAAATAGGGTGTATTATGAATGGGCTCTACTAAAACGTGTGTGCAATTGAAAAATAGTTGCAGACCACCTTATTTAAATGAGGATTTTGTGTGCATACTACGGAGACATTTGACCATCTTCTGCACATTCATGTTACCATGCTCCCACCTGTGTGCGATGTGTTGAACCAGCAGCACACATCGATAATCTGTAACACCTTTACTGAACGTCAATCTAGACAACAGAAACATATGCACACTGACACTTTCACATTCTGTGCGAGAGGCTTTGGATCCAATTATCAGCACATTTGTGCATCTGGAATGACAAAAAAATGCACATTAAAGGACATATTTTCATGTAGGAGACATAATATATTACCTTAATAAAAACCAAACAACGGTGTACCCCGCCTACCACCCGAATGCAGCTGAGATAGGCTCCACCACCCCCCGCTACCCCAAATTCGATAGTAAATGGATGGGTGGATAAAAAAATAAAACAACAGACACCAAAAGGTATCAATTTAATTAATTTAATTTAATCATGGGCATCACGGTGGCAGAGGGGTTAGTGCGTCTGCCTCACTATACGAAGGTCTGAGTAGTCTTGGGTTCAATCCCGGGCTCTGGATCTTTCTGTGTGGAGTTTGCATTGTCCTCCCCGTGACTGCGTGGGTTCCCTCCGGGTACTCCGGCTTCCTCCCACCTCCAAAGACATGCACCTGGGGATAGGTTGATTGGCAACACTAAATTGGCCCTAGTGTGTGAATGTGAGTGTGAATGTTGTCTGTCTATCTGTGTTGGCCCTGCGATGAGGTGGCGACTTGTCCAGGGTGTACCCCGCCTTCCGCCCGATTGTAGCTGAGATAGGCTCCAGCACCCCCCGTGACCCCGAAGGGAATAAGCGGTAGAAAATGGATGGATGGATGGATAATTTAATCATTTAACCTGCTCAGTGGACTTGTGGTTAGAGCAGGCCTGGGCAATTATTTTGACTCGGGGGCCACATTTAGAGAAAAAAAATGTGTCTGGGGGCCGGTATATCTATTTTTAGGAACACTAATACAAAACCTCACAATAATGTCTGATTGAATGCTAAAAACTTCATGACAGACTACCTTAAAAAACGTAATGGAATTTTACATTTTTCTATGAATGATTAAACACTGAATATTGACAAAATATGAATGTCACACCCCCTTTCGATCGACATATTTTACAGTCAAGTGAAACACAACAAAAATGCAACAAACAGTAAAATATGAACGCGAAGGGTACAAAATAAACCAACCTACAATCTGATATATCTGATACATCACTAAGCTTTACAACTTTGTTGTGGAAATCTCCTTTCACGTCTGTGGAAACGCTTCCCACCCACACTGCTTGGTGCCTCGTCTGAGCTGCTGTGACGTCGATTACCATAGTAACTAATTAGATGACCATAGTAACTAATTAGATTACCATAGTAAAGAATTAGATTACTATAGTAATTGGTATATCATCCAAAAGCGCAGATTACAACCATTGAAATACTTAGTATAGTTCAAGACTTACGATCATTAGAAAACATCACTGCACATCATAATGGAAGCTACACTTTCCATTTTAAACATCTAAAAAAAAAATATTTGGGAATGTCCGGCGGGCCAGATTGAAAAACTTAACGGGCCGCATGTGGCCCCCGGGCCTTAATTTGCCCAGATCTGGGTTAGAGTGTCTGCCCTGAGATCGGTAGGTCGTGAGTTCAAACCCCAGCCGAGTCATACCTAAGACTATAAAAATGGGACCCATTGCCTCCCTGCTTGGCACTCAGCCTCAATGGTTGGAATTGGGGGTTAATTCACCAAAATGATTCCCGAGCACGGCCACCGCTGCTGCTCACTGCTTCTCTCACCTCCCAGGGGGTGGAACAAGGGGATGGGTCAAATGCAGAGGTCATTTCACCACATAGTGTGTGTGTGACTATCAGCGGTACTTTAACTTTAATTTTAACCAGACCCGTAAGTCATTCAGCAGCAATAACATTATAAAATACAATTGCTGAATAGATGATATGTCTTATATTTATATTTCTGATAGTCCATCCAAATGTTATGAGGGTTGATAAATCACATTAGGTGTGCTAAATAATTCCACAGTCAAACCTGTGTTAGCGGCCACCTATCGGTGGTGGTCACTTGCTGATAGCATCCACACAAATGTTGTGTTATATAACTTGTCTATAGCGACCACCTGTGTAACGCGGCCAGCGGCCATTCATTTTGCACCCCAAAACATTTATTTGACTTCGTATAGCAGCCACTGTTATCAAAATTTGCCATACCACGGTCCGTTAAATTGAATATAGAAGGCATGGTTTGCAGTGGTCGCAACGGGATCCCATCCGGGGAATCGCGACCATGCAGGGACTCTGCAGGTCTCGTCGAAGCTCCCCCTAAGCTTTGAAAAACATCATCGTAGTCACGTGAGCAACAATGAGCAGGCTCAAGTTCAATAGCACTGTTCAAGCTTAGAAATCTTGCAAAACTGTATTTTAGAAATGGTTTACTATGTGGCACAAATATAATTCACTAGTTATCTGGCTGGTAAGAAATGTGTTGTGCCACTGTGTTGGCTAAGTTGCTAAACTGACATTTCTTTTCTGAACAGACGAAAAGTTGCTGCCTCCAACATGCATTTTTGTGATGAACTCGCCATTTTTGAATGGCAGTCATCTCACTGACCACGCGCTGTAACTCGCCTCGAGTACCGCATCACTCTCTTTGCTTGCTGTCTTGCAAAAAAAATATTGCCACCTCGTTATACACTTTTTAAGACCGGCGACCCGGTCCTCTCTCTCTCTCTCATCTCCCTGGTATTTTCCATATTCCTCGACGTGTCGAGTTGAGTAATGACGTCTGATGTTATATTCCAACTATTCCAACTGTTATATTGCAACTTACTGTGTGCAGACACATAGTGGCCCTATATGCGCTCAAGACAAAATGATTCTATCTTTTCCTGAAATTGTCTACGCTCATCACGAATCTTTCTCATCGTGACAGGTTTTGAGATTGACATTTTTTTTCCACTTTTGTTCACTTGTCAGTCACTTATTCTTTCATCGTGTCACTTCCCAATCCTTCATTGGTCGCACTGACGCACGGTGCATTCACTGACATCGGAACTTTGACCATCAACCCTTTTTTTTTTTCTAAATTAATCAGATTTAGAAGTGGTTATATGTTTGTGATAGACTTCTATATTCATGACTAATTTCGTTAAGGAAAGTTTCTGGGTTAGGGGATTACATCATAATTTATTGTTTAGGTCGGACAAACATGATCACTTTATCACACAGGCTTCTGCAAATAAAGGTATTTTCCCTGGTAGCAACAAATCGCATTAACAACTTTTTTTTTTTCATATGGGAATGTATAAATGGATACAAACAAATTATATATATATTTTTTTTTTACAATGTTATTTTATTTTGTAATATACATCACAATCAAATTCAATTCAAGTTTGATTAAAAAAGTGTAATAACTGTTTCACATAAATAAAAACACGGTTTTTGGGGGAGGGGTTTATCCTGAGGCAAACCCTGGTACCAATAAAATGCTAGTAAATCTTCAGGTTGATTAAAAATATTAAAACAATATTAAAACCCAATATACTGTTAAAGACTTTACCCACTTTTATTTATTGAACAGTCAGATGTTGGCTCTTTTGGAAGATTTTTTGAGCATTTATAAACACATGACACTAGTGTTGTCCCCATACCAATATTTCTGTACTTTTCAGTACTTTTCTAAATAAAGGGACCACAAAAAATTGCATTATTGGCTTTATTTTAACAAAAAATTGTAGGGTACATTAAACATATGTTTCTTATTGCAAGTAAAATAGTGAAAATACTAGACAACTTGTCTTTTAGTAGTAAGTAAGCAAACAAACACTCCTAATTAGTCTGCTGACATATGCAGTAACATATTGTGTCATTTTCCATTCTATTATTTTGGCAACATTATTAAGGACAAGTGGTAGAAAATTAATTATTAATCTATTTGTTCATTTACTGTTATTATCTGCTTACTTTCTCTTTTACCATGTTCTATCTACACTTCTGTTAAAATGTAATAATCACTTATTCTTCTGTTTTTTGATACTTTACATTAGTTTTGGATGATACCCCAAATGTGGGTATTAATTCGATACCAAGTCATTACAGGATCATACAATGGTCATATTCAAAGTCCTCATGTGTCCAGGGACATATTTCCTGAGTTCATAAACATAATAACAATTTTTATAAAACAAAAGAAGATGTGATGCCAAAAAATATCGACATAATCATAGTAGTATCGACTAGATACGCTACTGTACTTGGTATCATTACAGTGGATGTTAAGTGTGGATCCACCAATGGCGTTTGTTTACATTTTGACGCCGGTGAGCTACAGTGTGTAGTGAAGCATGTTTAGCTATTCCTCGTACTGCAGGGATGATACTTGTAACAAACTTACTTTATTTGTCGCCATGGAGGCGAGGATTAGTGATTTAAGCCGCTAGCTAGCTAGCTATGTCTTAAAGCACTTCTTCCTGAGGGTGTTTCAGTGTTATAACTTCACCTTTATATTTAGTTTTTAAGCCAAAATGTGTCTGTTTTCCCTTTTCTGTCTACACAATGTGTCTGCTTGTAAGTAGTCAGTGATTGTGCGCTGCCGAACATGCTCGTAAAAACCAGCAATGACACAACGCGTCGACGATGGGGGCGGGGGGGTCTCGGACCGGTACTTTTCAGAGGCGGTATAGTACCGAATATGATTCATTAGTATCGCGGTACTATACTAATACCGGTATACCGTACAACCCTACATGTCACAGACAAATGTTACAGCGTTGGTCTCAATCGTATTAGTGGTGTGCAATACCACTGGTTTTCTTTCCGATCTGGTACACATTTGATAACGATTCTTTGTGCAAAAACACCTAATGTGTCTGGAAAATTTTTAAAACGTAGTGTATTTCAAATGTTGGTACTCTTGGGGAATTATCTTCACACAATATAAAATCACTTTCTTATTACGTACTTACCAAGACGGAAGGAAAACTAGTTCCCGCCAATCGCATTTAATTCAAACACGATCTCAATGATTTAGTTACTTTACACTGTGTTCATTATTTTAAATAAGTGAAATATAAAAAGTGTCAATATTTTAATTTGATTATCGATATTAGAACATCACTAAATCCTGAAGAAGTCTGTCGATTGCGTATGTGTAACGAGCAAGCTTTTGTCTCCGCTCGCTCCGATGATGGACTCTTCTCTTTCTTAATAGCAACGACTGCATGGTCAACATGTTTTTTCGAAAGAGCGAGGGTGAATCCAAGGGTGAAGAGAAAGATGCTTGAGTGCTACCATCGATGTTGTTCTTGAGGTTACATTCAGAGAGGTCGTTTCCCTTCAGGAGACTTGACGTACCAAAACACACAACGTCTCGAAACAACACATAGCAGTTCGGCAGGCCTAAAGGTCGATGACGCAGCTGCACATTTGTGCAGATAGCGACAGCAGCCAGAGAGGGCATAGGCTGCATTGCAAAAAATAGCTGACAAAATATAAGATAAAAAGACTAGATTTTATTAATAAATAGATGAATAAAATTGGAAATAATCTTTCAATGCAGCTATTTAATTTGACTTGATAAGACATCCTAAATTAAGTTGTGTATGTCTAGAAATTAACAGGACTCCTAAGATAGAAATAAGTATTTTATTCTGAGCACAAGCATTATTCAACTTGCAATTCTTAAATTAAGCACCCTCGTGATGTTGCAAAAACTTTAAAAATATATTTTATTTGAATATTTATTTCCTGAATTTTAACATTTTTAACCTACAAAAGACATAATGTAATTATTCATGCTAAAATTAAGATTATGATGTAGAGTCAATGACTAAAAATAAGTAAATAACTCTTAAAACTACGGAAATATCTAGAAAATACCATTTTTAATATCGGCAAGTGGCAAATAATTTGCAGTGTGCACATTGCGTGTGCTCCCTAAAATGTAACCCACTCATTTAAATTTATGATTGCTATATTAATATGTATATATTTTAAAAAATAAACACAGATATTCATTTAAAAAATTAACTAACAATTGGCAAAATGTTATAATTATTGCACAAAACTCCTCTTTAAGTTACTTTAAGGTGGGACTGGATTGTATTAATATTTTTTTTTTTAAATACTAAAAAAATTGGAAATAATCTTTCAATGCAGCTACTTGATAAGACCTCCTAAATTAAGATGTGTATGTCTACAAATTAGCAGGACTTGTAAGATAGAAATAAGTATTTTATTCTGAGGACAAGCATTATTCAACTTGCAATTCTTAAATTAAGCCTCCTCGCGATGTTGCAAAAACTTTAAAAATATATTTTATTTGAATAGTTATTTTCTGAATTTTAACATTTTTAACCTACAAAAGACATAATGTAATGAATTATCAATGCTAAAATTAAAATTATGATGTACAATCAGTAACAAAAAATAAGTAAATAGCTGTTAAAAATAGGGAAATATACAGAAAAAAATGTTTTTAATCTTGGCAAGTGGCAAATAATTTGCAGTGTGCACATTGCGTGTGCTCCCTAAAATGTAACCCACTAATTTAATTGTATGATTGCTATATTTTAAATAAACATAGATATTAATTTAAAAAATCAACTAACGATTGGCAAAATTTTATAATTATTGCACAAATCTCCTCTTTAACTTATTTCAAGGTGGGAAGTTACATACCGTAGTTGTAAATGTGCAGTCTGTTCTGGGGTAAAAGACTAAATGAATACATTAGTCACAACATTGTTTGAATGTGCTGCTAGGCGTGGGGATTGGGGGCGCCGGTGATATGTTCGCATACGCCTTAAAAATTTAGTAATTGCATCCCTGTTAGAACATACACTACCGTTCAAAAGTTTGGGGTCACCCAAACAATTTTGTGGAATAGCCTTCATTTCTAAGAACAAGAATAGACTGTCAAGTTTCAGATGAAAGTTCTCTTTTTCTGGCCATTTTGAGCATTTAATTGACCCCACAAATGTGATGCTCCAGAAACTCAATCTGCTCAAAGGAAGGTCAGTTTTGTAGCTTCTGTAACGAGCTAAACTGTTTTCAGATGTGTGAACATGATTGCACAAGGGTTTTATAATCATCAATTAGCCTTCTGAGCCAATGAGCAAACACATTGTACCATTAGAACACTGGAGTGATAGTTGCTGGAAATGGGCCTCTATACACCTATGTAGATATTGCACCAAAAACCAGACATTTGCAGCTAGAATAGTCATTTACCACATTAGCAATGTATAGAGTGTATTTCTTTCAAGTTAAGACTAGTTTAAAGTTATCTTCATTGAAAAGTACAGTGCTTTTCCTTCAAAAATAAGGATATTTCAATGTGACCCCAAACTTTTGAACGGTAGTGTATATACTTTATTTATATAGAATATAGCACATTTTAACAATTCAGGACAACAATTTAAATGTGAAATCCCAGAGGTTTGCATTAGTGCACTGATGATGATTTTATAACCCTGTCTTGGATGTGCACTTGACCGGCGTAAATAAAAATGAGCTGACTAAGACTGTAAAGACAGCAGGAGAGGCAAACTGCCAACAAGTCGTTGCATGACCTTTGCTGCACAGCGGTACACATTTGGTCTTGCCAATCATCAATATACACATGTTCTCTACACTCGGAGCAAAACAGAAAATTACATGAAGCTTGCTTTCTTTTTTGGATTTATCCGTGTGGGATAAAAGTCTTGTCTAACTCTTGTAGACTATGGAATGTTGTAAGGATATACAGCAGGGAAGAAAGTTGGTTTTCGGACTGGCTTGAGTACGAGGGGCCGGGCTTCAGCTGTTGGAACAGTGCCATCAAAATAAGTATAAAACTACACACTCACCCCGGATTTCTACTGGATGCGGAACAGCAGCGGAACAGCTCTGCAATGGCGATAGGCGCTTTCCGTTTTTATTCAAGTCACTGTGTTTATTTTCCACCGACATGGCGGAGCCGTTTTGCATTATTGCGCTAAATATAAGCAGAGCATCTATATTTGCTGGTCGCCGCAACACAGCCGTTCAATTTACTTAAAATCTAGAGTCTAGCAGTGAAAACAGTCCTTGGTGGGTGTGGGAGGAGTCTCTGCAGATTTTCTGAGCCCTGATCAGGCAGCGGCTTTTTGCGATTTCCTGTATAGGAGGAAGATGAGTCCTAATGATATTTTCCGCCGTCCTCACCACTTTCTGCAGAGACTTCCAGTCCGAGGCACTGCAGGCTCCAGTCCAGACAGAGATGCAGTTGGTCAGTAGGCTCTCTATAGTGCCTCTGTAGAATGTGGTGAGAATGGGGAGAGGGAGCTGTGCTCTTTTCATCCGACTCAAAAAGTGCATGCGCTGCTGAGCTCTTTTTACAAGAGCTCCGGTGTGTAGGGACCAGGTCATATCGTCAATTATCTGCACCCCCAGGAACTTGGTGCTGCTTACCATCTCCACTGCTGTGCCGTTGACGAATAGTGGAGTGTGGCTGAACTGGTGCCTCTTGAAGCTGCACTAATGAATTTAAAACAGTACTATACTGGCTTTGAAAAAATACCGGTATCTTTTTTTCATCCGGAGGAGCATGTTGAGTGTCTCAGCACACACACACTGTGAGTGCACAAGTAGAAAGAGCGAGTGGAGGAGAAATGGCAAATAAAGAGGGTGGGACAAGCACAGTATGAAGGTCTTGGGGCTTCAAAACTATCGATCAAGATTTTTAATCAAGATGACACTTTTATCAGAACCCTACAACTCACAGCTGATTTTTTTTTTTTTTTTTCTGTCTTGCCTCTTGGTGAGGGTGGTCGCATTTTTCCCTGCTCCTCCTCCTTCCCGCTTGCTTTCTTGTGTCCTTGTCTTTGTCTAAACTTTTTGAAGCCTCTTTTCTTGAGCTGTCCTCAAATCTAAACATCAAAATGAATTTGATCAACTGGACTCTCGACGCAATTGACACAGTCTTTTCGACAAGGAAAAGAGGCTCGGGGGAGCCTGGCTGCCCTGATGGAACCATTGCTGCGGGGTACGTGAGAGATTCCTGGAATACTTGGAGAATCATGTGCCTCTCAGTCCTTTCCATCGAGGACGTGGAAGATATCTACCTATTTGGAGCTGTGATCGCAGGGCATTTGCTGATTGGGCTGGGCATTGCTCTGGTGTATCGTCAAATTCGGAAGACGATGGCAGCCACTCAAGGGGCCAACAGGCTGTTCAACGCAATGGAAGGATTGGGTCGTGCTGTGGGATCACAGACTGGAGCAATTGCTGATTTGAATCGCAAGGTGGATTCTATCTTGATGAAGTTAGAGAAAGAATAAATTGGAATTGTCAGAGCCAGCATACAGAGCAGGAATGTCATTGTTTTGACTGCTCGAAGAAAAAACAACATCTTAATCTACGATTTGACTCCCTCGAATGGCCTTGAGGAAAAGGCTGTTTGAAAACACTCCCCTGAGGACTCCTCAAAGATGGACGCTTTTGACCTTTCCCTTTTTTTTCAAAAGCACCTGGGTCGGACTCTTGAACTCTTGAACTCTTGGGGCCGGCCTCGGCCCATAAAGACAATTCCAACATCTCACCCAAGTTAATTGGGCATACATGCACGCACACACCCCTCCCCAAATCAACGCCTTCACCACTGCTTAATTCCTCCGGGGTTGTGGGGGCTGAGTAGCGCTCAACAGCAGCTGCCGGCCTCCAAAGTCCTGTTGGATGACTCTGTTGCGAGTTGTTGTGATTACATGTACCATGTTTATGTGTGCCATGCTATGTGAGGTTTTTTCCTCGGACTCAGTCTGGACCATTCCTGAGGGTCCAGCCTCAGACTGATATTTTTTTTACTCTTCCCCCCCTTCCCCAATGTCACCTTTTTCCCACCTTTTTAAGGAGCGCCTAAGTGGCTGATCCGTTGGCGGTCCCGTCTTGTCTCCCTGTAACGTATGTCTGCTCTTAGCAGGATTGTGCCGAAAATGTAATTTCAGTTCTTTTGTGTCTTGTACATGTTAAGAATGGACAAATAAAGCTCCGATTTGATTTGATTTGATTTTTTGATTTGATAATGTTCCTACCAGCCCACAGGTCAAAGAGAAAAAGCATAGGCATTTGAAGGAACATCTCAAAACCTGTGTTACCCCAGCTGGTCATTTGTGAAAACTACATCCAGTTCCAGAAATAACATGAACGGAGTGGAAGAGGAGGAAAAAGGTGACAGACACAGAAATATTGTCATTCTATATGTACCAGGTCTATCTGAGAAACTCAGAAGATTTTTTTAACCAACACAACATCCCAGTACACTTCAAACCAGGCAACACCCTGAGACAGAGACTGGTGCATCCTAAAGACCGGACACCCCACACCCACAAAAACAGGCTGGTGTATGCTATCCAGTGTAATGATGAATGCACTGATTCATATACTGGGGAAACAAAACAACCACTAAGACAACACATGGCACAGCATAGACAGGCAAACTCTTCAGGCCAAGACTCAGCTGTCTACCTGAACCTCAGGGAGGAACAGCACTCCTTTGAGAACAAACATCTACATATTCTGGAAAGGGAGGACAGACAATGAAAGAGTGAGGGAAGCCATATATGTCAAGGTTGAAAAAACATCCCTGAACAAATGAGGTGGTCTGCGACTAGGGTTGCAAAGGGGTGGAAAGTTTCCGGTAAATTTCCGGAAACTTTCTGGAAATTTGCCACGGGAAGTTAAGTTCGGGAAGTTTGGAAATATTGACCATTTTTTTGATTATTCAAAGTTGGGCACCATCCATGGGAATATATGGGAATTAATGGGGAATTACAATAATTATATATTATTGGGCACTTGTCTATATGCTGCTGCATCTTTGGGGCATTTTTGACGTACCTCTTTGCACAGTATTTGCAAAATATACACAGCCTTTCCGCCTACATTGGTTGGGGTGAAATGTATCCACACATCAGATGGTGTACGTGGCATTATTCTGTTTGTATTTATTTATTCTTGTAAAACACTAATGCAATTCCACACACAGATATACAGTAAATAGTCAGCTAAACCAGTGGTCACCAAGCACCGGGCCGTGGATCGATTGGTATTTTGGAATGTATCAAAAAGTATCGAAATACATTTTGGTACGGGTACCAAAATATTGGTATCATGACAACCTGAGTTGACACAAATGGATGAGGATATGCTGATTCCTGAGATCCACATTCAAAAAAATCATATGACAGGCATATCCCGAGCAGCTATATGGATGTATGGGGTTCTTTAACAAATTTGCGCTATTTCACTGCACTATGGAGCCACAACAAAATGGCGGGGGGAATGCCGGACTGCGAATGGTGATGCCTTTCCGTGGCGGTGCCGTTCAGCTGCTGTTACGCATCCATTAAAAATCTGAGTTGAGTTTATTCCTTTGAATAACGTACACTTTGACTTCTAAAGAAGTCTCCTATATATCTAGATTGTCTATTTTAGACATCCTACTCTACCACCTGGCTCATACAAATATTCACGGTAATGAAACCTCTGATATTAATATGTGTCTCACTGATGAGACCCAGGCAGGAGAAAAAGGCCCAACATGTTAACAACTTGCATTGGCAGATGAACGTGACTCCCGAATGGCTTGCCAACTAGCAAAACAGCCGTTTGCAAGTCCAAGCGCGATTGTACAACCAGATGGAGTGACACACGTTTAGCAAGAAATGACAGTGCCACAGAGCCAATCAATGAACTTGTGGGCGGTCTAAAGGAAAACAGGCTTGGTGCTAGTGCTTCACTAGTCTCACTTCAATATAGTGTGATGTTGTTTTTTTTTCAAATGCCCCCCGCCACTCTACTTAATCGGTGTCACATCGCATTTGACATCATGTGTCACATGAATCATTACAAATCTAGTGTTGGTCAATGTGTTTGTTTGTCCATTGTGCAGCCTGTTTAATTATTGGGACGCAGTGTATCATTTACCGAAAAGCCACTGCATTTAATCTTAATTCAAATAACGGGAACCAACAGTCACTCTGATAGACAAAGTACTAATCTGTGTATTAATCATGTTTTTATTGGGAACGTTGCACACAAGTACACAACCCAAGGTTTCAGGACTCCATTATTATGTGAAGTTATCTTATGGTTTCTCCAATCAGAGGTTGCCAGAGTCATTCAACCAGTTGATTTGTTTGGCTTTGATTATTAACATATTTAATGGGGCTTAGAGTTGAGGTCCTGAAATGTAATCAAACCCACACCGACTGCACGAAAGGCAGCATGTGGGTAGAGTAGCCAAAAGTTGTACTACAGTACTGTTACTTCAGAGCATGGGTTTCCAAACTACAGCCCGCGACCAGGTGCGGTCAGCCAGCGTCCACAATCTGGCACAAGTTATTTGTTGATAACATTTTTTTTAACCTTTATTTACCCAGGAAAGTCCCATTGAGATTAAGAATGAGATTTTTTTATTTAAACCGGGATAGCAGATCCATTCTATGTGTCATACTTGATCATTTTGCGATATTGCCATATTTTTGCTGAAAGGATTTAGTAGAGAACATCGACGATAAAGTTCGCAACTTTTGGTCGTTGATAAAAAAAGCCTTGCCTATACCGGAAGTAGCGTGACATCACAGGAGGAAGGGCTGCTCACATTTTCCCATTGTTTACAATGCAGCGAGAGAGATTCGGACCGAGAAAGCGACGATTACCCCATTAATTTGAGCGAGGATGAAAGATTTGTGGATGAGGTACGTGAGAGTGAAGGACTAGCGTGCAGTGCAGGACGTATCTTTTTTCGCTCTGACCGTAACTTAGGTACAAGGGCTCATTGGATTCCACACGTTCTCCTTTTTCTATTGTGGATCACGGATTTGTATTTTAAACTACCTCGGATACTATATCCTCTTGAAAATGAGAGTCAAAATGGACATTCACAGTGACTTTTATCTCCATGACAATACATCGGCGAAACACTTTAGCTACGGAGCTAACGTGTTAGCCTCGGGCTCAAATGCAGATAGAAACAAAATAAATAAACCCCTGACTGGAAGGATAGACAGAAGATCAACAATACTATTAAACCATGGACATGTAACTACACGGTTAATGCTTTCCAGCCTGGCGAAGCTTAACAATGATGTTGCTAATGACGCCATTGAAGCTAACTTAGCAATGGGACCTCACAGAGCTATGCTAAAAACATTAGCTCTCCACCTACGCCAGCCAGCCCTCATCTGCTCATCAACCCCCGTGCTCACCTGCGTTCCAGCGATCGACGGAGCGACAAAGGACTTCACCCGATCACCGATGCGGTCGGCGGCCCGGAGACGGTGGAAGTCAAGGTGAGGTTGGCAGCTAGCGCGTCTGCTATCCATCTCAAAGTCCTCCTGGTTGTGTTGCTGTAGTCCGCGCTAATACACCGATCCCACCTACAGCTTTCTTCTTTGCCGTCTCCATTGTTCATTAAACAAATTGCAAAAGATTCACCAACACAGATGTCCAGAATACTGTGGAATTTTGAGATGAAAACAGAGCTTTTTTGTATTGGCTCCAATGGGGTCCGAATACTTCCGTTCTCTCCGTGACGTCACGCACATAAGTCATCATATCTAGATGTTTTCAACCGGAAGTGTCGCAGGAAATTTAAAATTGCACTTTATAAGTTAACCCGGCCATATTGGCATGTGTTGCAATGTTAAGATTTCATCATTGTTATATAAACTATCAGACTGTGTGGTCGTTAGTAGTGGGTTTCAGTAGGCCTTTAACCATGAGCATTGTACCAACTCTCAAATGCATATAATCAATATATTGACAACCTTTTCCACCTATGCTCGAAATAATTAAAAACCAACACAGAAAGTCAACACATGGGGTATACGACACACAACATGCCCACTGAACTATGTGGACATTTTTATAAATGTCTAAGCACTGTACGCAATTTAAAATTACACCCACTACAAAGCATGATTGTTACGTGCGATGGAGAAGAAGCAACACTGAGGCAGGGACGTCCTTTAGCCTGAGTCGTTTTTATTAATATAATAAAATGACGTGTGATGAATCCAAACGTGTATGGTTTGACTATGTGGTGCGTCTAGCTGGAGTGTTTTACCGTACACTGTTGAAGGTGCGTGTTGTGAGCGGTGCGAAAGTCCAGAAGGGGCAAGGCAGTCTCGGAGGTCCGTGGGCAAGCAAGAGGTCAGGAGCAGGAGCAAGGCGTCAGAGTCCGTGTCCAGGCGAGAGGTCGAGTTCCAGGGAGGCAGCAGGAAGACCAGAGGGAATCCGGGGAGACGAGACACACAGCTCAAATCCAGAGAAGGAAGATGAACTGCAGGGTGATGACACAGGACAGGATACAATGAGCACAAAGGAGGGGAAACACAGAGAGCAAGGAAGCACATAGGCGAGGAGAGCTAGAGACGTGGAGGGCTTATTGTACGGAGACCAGTAGCTACGTTCTGACACTGGAACGCAGGACACGCTGGTTTATGAAGGACGTGGAGCTCTCATCAGCGGCAGGTGTGTTGATTGCTGAAGGTGGAGGAGAGGAACGCCCGTGGGCGTGTCCAGAGGCGCGCTCAGAGGAGTGCACAGAAGGCTGTGTGGCGGCAGGAGCTTGAGCCGTAACAATGATGGGTAAAATGCAACTCTCTCCCCCACACTTTGACATGTTTGGTGTATTATAACTATTTGATTTTTTTTTATTGATAACAAACCTTCAAGGAAGCTTTGGGAAGTAAACAAGGTAGGAGTGGTCCATATGTTCTTAAGTGAAGTGAAGTAAATTATATTTATATAGCGCTTTTCCTCTAATGACTCAAAGCGCTTTACATAGTGAAACCCAATATCTAAGTAACATTTAAACCGGTGTGGGTGGCACTGGGAGTGGGTGGGTAAAGTGTCTTGCCCAAGGACACAACGGCAGTGACTAGGATGGCGGAAGCGGGGATCGAACCTGGAACCCTCAAGATGCTGGCACGGCCACTCTACCAACCGAGCTATACCATGCCTTAATATCCAATGTTTTATGGTTTATACTCTATATTATAGTGATGGGGGGTGTTATAAACAGTTAAAGTTATGTGTTGTTGTTTGGTCTGTTGGCTTATAGGGAACTGACATTTTTGGGGAATTTTCCTTATAGTTCACAATCATTGTGAGAAACAAGAACACACGTCTTTTTTATTTTATTTTAGGTTTTTAAAGATGATATAAAACACTTGAAAGTTGGAGCTAGTGGGAGTTGCCATTGTAGCCTACAAAGTCCTCCAAAACAACTTCAAAACCCTCAATCAACCTGTTACGTACACTCTGCAAGTATATATATATCATGTAGTAACAGACACATTCATTAAAAAATGTAATATGTACAATCCATCCATCCATTTCCTACAGCTTGTCCCAATTTATCGTATTTTGGTCATTTTATGCATTACCACAACTTTTTTTCCTAGCGCATTTATTTCCGTTTCCATAGCAGTGCACTTCCAAATTCCTACGTCCGGAAACAAACAAGTTAACTCATGTGTAAATCACAAAAAATGATTGCACTAATTATGAACACACTTAGATTAATCATACAATTGATTTGAACCCTATGAGCGCTTTTACCCTAACCGCCATACGGTACGTTTCCTGGTTGACGTTCCGACAATTAAATTGCATTTGTGTACAAATGTAAGGGTTTTTTCATAAGAAAATTGTAATTGTTCAACCTGTGATTAATCATGATTATTGCAAATTCCAAAATGTGATTGATCGTATTAAAAAAATAATCATTTGACAGCCCTAATGTGTATTACTGCGTAACGAACAGTATACCCTACACTAGTCCTCACTCACATTATTTCACACCTAAGCCTTTTCGAACAGAATGCACACACTTTTGGTCTCCAAGGATCAAAGTGAAAATGTGCCAATGGGCTGCAGGCCAAACAGTTATTTTAAATGTGAAACACAAATAGCCTAAATGCAAATAACAAAGTTGCCACCCTCAGGCAACCCAACTTTTGAATCTCCATTGAGCCTCTTTTTGGACTATGAGAGGATGTCAGTGTAACAGAGGAAAATACATGCAAGCTGGGTAAAATATAATATAATGCCTTTCACCCGATTATATAGAACACTAATGTAGGTGAGCTAGGGTGGCTGTGGCAATGACAGGTTGAGTTTCTTATTGCTGCTTTGAAAACGAGGAGTGGCCTTTTCTTGGCTCCAGACTTATCTTAGAACAGATCCCAGTACGTCCACGTCAATGTCACTGATTCCCAGCTTCTGCAATGACCTGTGGGCTTCCACAGGGGGCAGTTTTGGGTCCGTTTTTGTCCCTTATGTATATTATTGATCTTTGTTTAGTTTCACAAACATAACATTTGATTTTATTTGCTGACAACACCAACATACGTAGGCCCCTTCTACACTAAACCAGCTAAGGTTATCCAGGGTATCTCCCACCTAACCTTATCCTTGTCCACACACACACAATGTCAATCAATCAATCAATCAATGTTTATTTATATAGCCCTAAACCACAAGTGTCTCAAATGGCTGCACAAGCCACAACATTCTATCCTCGATTCAGATCCCGCATAAGGGCAAGGAAAAACTCACAACCCAGTGGGATGTCAATGTGAATGACTATGAGAAACCTTGGAGAGGACCGCAGATGTTCTCTTGCCGTTCCTCCGTCACAACACACTCGTTGGCAAACATATCCCACCAGTCTGCCGTTCTTCCAGGCCTTATCCAAAACCGTCGCCCAACATTGCTATGTTGCTGTCTGAGATGTGTTGTATCTGAAATAGCTGCAACCGCGCGTTTCATTTTGTTAAGGTATTCATGTGTGATTTCCACAAGCGTCTGTACATGTAGAGGACGGAAAAACACGGCCATGTCTGGATGACTCGCCTCCATCTTTTCAGTGGTTACCTCCAAGTTACGAAACGGGTTGTTATGAAGCCGGCTGTGGCGCGTTCTTTCTGACATCACTTCCTGTGTGGGGCGCAGCCTTTCTGGCGTCACTTCCTCTCCGAACTCAGTTTGTAAATAATCAATGAGTCCATACAAAGCTAAGGGCCGGAAATTCAAGAAATACACGGCGCACTTACCCGTGTAAAAAAATATCCAAGGAGGGGAACCTTAAAGGCCTACTGAAACCCACTACTACCGAACACACAGTCTGATAGTTTATATATCAATGATGAAATCTTAACATTGCAACCCATGCCAATACGGCCGGGTTGGATTAGTAAAGCGCCATTTTAAACTTCCCGCAAAATATCCTGCTGAAAACGTCTCGGTATGATGACGTTTGCGCGTGACGTCACAGATTGTAGCGGACATTTTGGGACACCATTGTGGCCAGCTATTAAGTCGTCTGTTTTCATCGCAAAATTCCACAGTATTCTGGACATCTACGTTGGTGAATCTTTTGCAATTTGTTTAAGGAACAATGGAGATAGCAAAGAAGAAAGCTGTAGGTGGGAAGCGGTGTATTAGCGGCCGGCTGCAGCAACACAAACACGTAGCGGCTACGTCATAGCCGGTGTTTCATTGTTTACATTACCGAACAATGACAGTCAAGCTTTACCATTGGCCTGTGGAGAACTGGGAGAACAGAGACTCTTACCAGGAGGACTTTGAGTTGGATACGCATGCTTGTGGAGATGGGACAACAGAGACTCTTACCAGGAGGACTTTGAGTTGGATACACGGTACCGTGAGTACGCAGCTGCAGCTTCCAAATATTTGATTGCTTGCCCGTACGTGCGTGCCGCTATGTGCATGTCACGTACGTAACTTTGGGGAAATATATGTGCTGTATGAACTTTGCGGAAGTGAAAGGTACTTTGGGCTGTGGGATTGAGTGTGTTGTGCAGGTGTTAGATTTGTATTGGCTGGTTATATGGACGGGAGGGGGGAGGTGTTTGTTATGCGGTATTAATTTGTGGCATATTAAATATAAGCCTGGTTGTGTTGTGGCTAATAGAGTATATATATGTCTTGTGTTTATTTACTGTTTTAGTCATTCCCAGCTGAATATCAGGTCCCACCCGCCTCTCACAGCATCTTCCCTATCTGAATCGCTTCCTCTAGCTGCCTTCTAGTCCTTCACTCTCACTTTCCTCATCCACAAATATTTCATCCTCGCTCAAATTAATGGGGAAATCGTCGCTTTCTCGGTCCGAATTGCTCTCGCTGCTTGTGGCCATGATTGTAAACAATGTGCAGATGTGAGGAGCTCCACAACCTGTGACGTCACGCTACTTCCGGTACAGGCAAGGCTTTTTTATCAGCAACCAAAAGTTGCGAACTTTATCGTCGATGTTCTCTACTAAATCCTTTCAGCAAAACTATGGCAATATCGCGAAATGATCAAGTATGACATAGAATGGATCGGCTATCCCCGTTTAAATAAGAAAATCTAATTTCAGTAGGCCTTCAAACGATGGTTTAGTGTGGCTGAAACGGGGCTTAGGCTAAATAATTATTTGTTTAAGGAGCTATCCGGCTTAATGTAGACAGGGCCTTAGTTGTGGTAACAATCTAGAAACATTTATAGATACAGTAGAAAAATAACTCTATAGTGTTGGAATGATGAGGAGATCATGTCATTTATTGAACACCAATGCTCTGCTGTTATTGTATTATTAATTTATTATGTCATATTTAAACTATTGTGTTGACGTCTGGGGAAATTGTTATGAATCCCATCTACAGCCTTTAGTCACTCTACATAAAAAGGCCATTAGGATTGTGTCCAATGTTCACTACAGACATCATTCAAATCCACTAATCATGGAGTTAAAGCAACTTAAACTGCACAATGTGATCAACTTTAAAACTGCTCAAATTATGTTTAGGGCATCCCAAAACTCTCTATCATCCAATATACAGAACCTATTCCAGGATAGAGATGCTCACCATAGTTACAGTCTAAGAGGAAAAAACAAATTATGTTTGCCTAAATTTAAAACAACTTTAAAATCAATGTCACTCTGTGGAACAACTTAGGGGACGAGTTAAAAACGTGTTCTAACATGATTCAATTCAAAAGACTGTTTAAAAAAGAAGTACAAGGAGGAAAGAGAGTGATGTCCTCTGCACAGAGCGATGGGAGAGAGGTGTATGGTCACAGAGTGTTTGGGCCTGTGTGTGTGTTTGTGTGTGTGTGTGTGTGTGTGTGTGTGTGTGTGTGTGTGTGTGTGTGTGTGTGTGTGTGTTTTGTCTCATCTTGTCTTGTCTCATAGTTAAAGTGGTACTATTGTATTGTTAGTGTACATGAGCTTTTCTTGTTTTTGTCTGTATAATATTGTTCTTGTATTATATTGTTTTTGTTAAATGTGGAATGAGTGAGAGGGGTTGGGATATTATAAGCATCTGCTTCATCCAACCCCTTTTCAAGCCTTGCATAAATGTCTTTGCCAAAATGTAAAAAAAAAAAAAAAGTGTGTTGTATTGTGCAGGTTTGAAATAAATACTTCAATTCAATTAAATTCAAAATTGTGCCATCGATTTATGTAGAAATGTAAAATTAAATGATACTGAGATAGAAAGAGTGAATCAAATAAAACATTTTGGAGTACTTTTACAAAATTACAATACAAATCTATATCAATGCAAAGCTGTGTCGATCTCTTGCAAGAATATCTAAAGTTAAAGAAATGCTAAATGAAAGGAAAAACATATGAATGTTATAGTGTTCCCTAGTTCTCCTTCGCTTGACCTATGGCCTAGAAGTGTGGGGAAACACTTTTAAAACCAATCTTGATCCAATTAGTATCATTCAAAAAAGAGTGATCCGCATTGTGAATGAAGTGGCTTACAGGGCACATACAAATGAGCTTTTCATTAAATCAAAAGCACTGAAATTGAAGGATTTGGCCGACTTTAAGACAGCACAATTTATGTATAACATAAACAAGTTACCAGCATATTCAGAGATTTTTTTAATTTCCGAAAGAAAGAAATGTTTAAAAATATATCCGTGAGAAAGAGTGCAAATCAGCATTGTGTGTCTTTTGTTGGGATTAATGTATGGAATAAGTAGGACCAAGACCTAAAAGACTGTAAAACTTTAATTCAATTTACATTTATTTTGAAGCAATTATTTATGAAAAAACATGTTGAGAATGGATACTAAGGATGTAAAATTAATACGATGAGGCTTTTTCGTATTCTTTTTTGCGTGTGATGAACGGAAAAACAAAACATGTACAACTGCATGGATAAAACATTGGTTGTTTTGTCTCTTTTGTAAATACACTGGGATAGGTGTACTAGACTTTAGCTTCTCCCTTTTCCATTTCAGACTATGTGTATAAATAAAGAAAACATGTCCTCTCATTATCCGTCAAATATTTACATGTCTGAATAATTGAAACTTGAACTTGCGCTTGAAAGTTTGAGACACTGTGTTGTTTCAGAATTTTGTATTCGGAACATGTCTTATAATGCATGAAATATGTGAGAGTAAGAAGTCCATATGCTTACACTGTGGTGAAAAGGCCCTGTCTGCTGGCCTAACATAACCAGAAATCATGATCACAATTAAATATACAAGTATTTCTTATTTTACTTCCCTAAATATCTAAAAGTATTCATGTTGCTGTGCTATTTCTAGTTTAAAAGCCTACTGAAACCCACTACTACCGACCACGCAGTCTGATAGTTTATATATCAATGATGAAATCTTAACATTATAACACATGCCAATACGGCCGGGTTAACTTATAAAGTGACATTTTAAATTTGCCGCTAAACTTCCGGTTCGAAACGCCTCTGAGGATGACGTATGCGCGTGACGTAGACCGGCGAACACGAGTATGCCTTCCACATTGAAGCCAATACGAAAAAGCTCTGTTTTCATTTCATAATTACACAGTATTCTGGACATCTGTGTTCGTGAATCTGTTTCAATCATGTTCATTGCATTACGGAGAAGGAAGCTGAGCAAGCAAAGAAGAAAGTTGTCGGTGCGAAATGGACGTATTTTTCGAACGTAGTCAGCCACAACAGTACACAGCCGGCGCTTCTTTGTTTACATTCCTGAAAGATGCAGTCAAGATGGAAGAACTCGGATAACAGAGACTCTAACCAGGAGGACTTTTGACTTCGATACACAGACGCCTGTAGAGAACTGGGACAACACAGACTCTTACCAGGATTACTTTGATTTGGATGACAAAGACGCAGACGTGCTACTGTGAGTATGCAGCTTTGGCTTCTAAACATTTGATCGCTTGACCGTATGTGCGCAACTTTTTTTTTGCGTATGTACGTAACTTTTTTTAAATATATAAGCTTTATGAACCTTGGGTTAGGTGAACGGTCTTTTGGGCTGAGTGATTGTGTGTGTTGATCAGGTGTTTGAATTGTATTGGCGTGTTCTATGGAGCTAGGAGCTAGCAGAGGAGCTAGGAGCTAGCGTAACAAACATGCAGGTGTTTTTATGCAGGATTAATTTGTGGCATATTAAATATAAGCCTGGTTGTGTTGTGGCTAATAGAGTATATATATGTCTTGTGTTTATTTACTGTTGTAGTCATTCCCAGCTGAATATCAGGTACCGTGAGTATGCAGCCTTGGCTGCTAAACATTTGAGAGCTTGACCGTATGTGCGCGTCACGTACGTAACTTTTAAAAAATATATAAGCTTTTGGGTTAGGTGAACGGTGAACGGTCTTTTGGGCTGAGTGATTGTGTGTGTTGATCAGGTGTTTGAATTGTATTGGCGTGTTCTATGGAGCTAGGAGCTAGCAGAGGAGCTAGGAGCTAGCGTAACAAACACGCAGGTGTTTTTATGCAGGATTAATTTGTGGCATATTAAATATAAGCCTGGTTGTGTTGTGGCTAATAGAGTAGATTTATGTCTTGTGTTTATTTACTGTTGTAGTCATTCCCAGCTGAATATCAGGTCACCCCCGGCTCTCACAGCATCTTCCCTATCTGAATAGCTTCAACTCCCCACTAGTCCTTCACTTGCACTTTACTCATCCACAAATCTTTCATCCTCGCTCAAATTAATGGGGAAATTGTCGCTTTCTCGGTCCGAATCTCTCTCACTTCATGCGGCCATCATTGTAAACAATAGGGAACTTTGCGTGTATGTTCAACTGACTACGTCACGCTACTTCCGGTAGGGGTAAGCCTGTTTTTTATCAGATACCAAAAGTTGCAATCTTTATCGTCGTTGTTCTATACTAAATCCTTTCAGCAAAAATATGGCAATATCGCGAAATGATCAAGTATGACACATAGAATAGATCTGCTATCCCCGTTTAAATAAAAAAAAATCATTTCAGTAGGCCTTTAAAGTTTTTATCCAATCAGAATTCAGCTAGCTTCTGTCGCCATGCTGTACGAAATCTGCCTGAGGCCTTCAGAATCAACAATGCAGGCGTCTGTGCACTAAAGTGAACGGGCACATACAGTTGATAGACAGCTGCGATAGCCAATCAGATCACGAGTTGTTGTCAGTAAGGCCTTCTAGCTGGCCTTGAACGTGACATTTACGCGTCCTGTGATTGGATACTCACCAGGACCGTCAGCGGATGAATTTGAGAACCCATAGAGTTGATAGACAGTTGCGATAGCCAATCAGATCACAAGTTGTTGACAGTAGCCTCTCTAAGTAGCTTGATGTTAACGAGACTGTGATTGGATACTCACTTGTCAGGAAGTGTTGACCCACAAAGAGGAGAACAAATCGTTGATTAGGTGGCAGATATATATTTGCAAGGCCATTTTCAAGAAGGATATTTAAGGAGAAACTACATCTTGTGAGACGATGTTGGCGATGAAATGGGGAAATGCCCGCCATTTCCTCTCAAATCGACGAGGGGTACCACTGGCTTGTACGGTGTCCGATGGGTGCTACAAATTGTGAGTTCAAATATGTTATTTCTTTATTTTTTAACGCTTAATATGTTTTTTGCAATATAAATTTTGACAGTGCCACATAAGATATGTTTTAATTGCTGATGCAGGTTTTTTGATTTTTAAATGCGCCAGAAAATAACCCGTTTTGTACAATGCCCAGTAGTAAATGTGTTTCTGTATAGTACTTCTCCAGCAATGGTCATGTGGTGACATAAATTATGGTATCATTGAAGTCGGACATCACTGAAGGCCTAGGTGGGAAACGCACGGCCCGCCACTGTGCTTTCATCATGGGAAGTAAAGCCTAACACGTTTTGGCGCGTTCGTCATTTGTTACCCTTGTTCTTTTTCTAGGAAGGAATGATTATAAATATAGTACACATACAACCTTCAATGATTGTTTAAAAAAAAACAATGAAAGCTTTGTTTTCTTCAAGTATACAAGCAACCATCAAAACAAAGCTATGAAGTCGTCATAAGGTTTCTCTTTGTGAACCTGCGGAAGTATCGTTGTTTGTATTATATATGTATTCTAAATATAAACAGCCAAGAACACTAATGATCTCAAAATGTTTTTTTCCTGAGGGTTGTGCGAAGTAGGTGTATCAAATAATCGCTCTTTCATTGTCATGCTTATGATTATATCAAATCTGTGTAAGCCTTAAAGGGCAACTGCACTTTTGCAGGAATTGTGCCTGTCATCCACAATCGTTAGAGACAAGAAGACATATGTATTTTTTTAAGCATTCTAACTCGTGAATAAAAGTCTGCTTACAATGGAGTCACTGGGAGGCCCTTTTTTCGAGTGTTTTTCAACCCCTGTGCTGTGGCGCACTAGAGGGCAATTTCACTTAATTGGTCTACATTTATAATCCGCAAACAATGTGTCGTTGTTGAGTGTATGTGTTATCTAGGGATCGGCAGAATAACCATGTAATACTATTCTAAATCAGTAGGTGGCAGCAGGTAGCTAAGTGCTTTGTAGGCCTACCTTGAGACAAGAGAATTAGTGTTACATGGATAGTTATGGTTTTAATTCATAATGATCAATTGCTTTATATCGTCTATATAGGCTACTGAGTTTTATTTTTTTTAAATTATCTGCTGGTTGGCTGGATTTTTTCGATAACACACCACCTTGTGTAGCTCTCCTCTTAGAAAAGGTAATGATCCTTCCGCTGGTTTACAAACAAACTTTGTTTCGACTTTTACTTCCCCTATTTAGTCAAGTTTAATGTCTTCTCGGCGCTGCACCAGAGCCAAAATCCTCAAACCTCAAAAAAGCCTTTTTTTAGTAGTAAATTAGATATTTGTTTTGTTCATTTTAATGAAAGACTGAATTCCTTTTATAATTATGTTTAATAATTTTGGAATATTCACGTTTATGTGAATATTCGGGGATGGCGTGGCGCGGTTGGGAGAGTAGCAGTGCTTGGGTTCCTGGTTCGATCCCCACCTTCTACCAACCTAGTCACGTCCATTGTGTCCTTGAGCAAGACACTTCACCCTTGCTCCTGATGGGTCATGGTTAGGGCCTTGCATGGCAGCTCCTGCCATCAATGTGTGAATGTGGAAATAGTGTCAAAGCACTTTGAGTACCTTGAAGGTAGAAAAGCGTTATACAAGTATAACCCATTTACCATGTATTCACTATAACACATTCATGTGGCATTACTGACATCTAGTGAACAGTCGGTAATAAATATACAAATCTACATGTCACAATCTTTTTATTAATACATAAAACAACACCGAATTGACTGATATTCGATGATGGGCATAAACTAACAAATCAGATTCAACTATGAAAATTCTTAGTCGAAAAACAACTCTAATTCTAATTGATTAACCATAAAGCAATAATTTAAAGAAGGTATTTTAATGCTGTTTGTGCCAATGGTCATATAGTAAAATGTTTTGCTTCGTTTTTTTCGCTTGTGAACTGGTGATATGTTATAATTTTGCATATGGCGCATAACGGTTGCCTGGAGTTGACGACGTCTTCATGTTAATGAAATAAATAATGGACACACATTTCGGTGTGATACGGTTCAAGCCGTACATCTGTAAAGCTTGCCGGCATGTTGCGAGTGTGTTGACCGTTTTTTCAAAGTATGTCATCTATCAAAACGTTGATGTGTGAATGTGTGCAGCAGTCTGCAAACATTGCACCTGCCATATGCACTTTTTGGAGACCTGGACATGGCAAAAATAAACACATATGTAAAATGGTTGAGTGAGATCATTTGTTAAAAGAACATATTTGATCATACATGGAATGGAAGCTCATAATCAACAAGGGGAAAAAACAACAACTACGAATATACGCGTCATTCACTAACAGTGTTGCAATAAAGATCAATTAAAATAATACATAATGTTGGATATAGACAACATACACATCTTTTTATTTATTGAATAAAAATTAGTGACATTTAACGACTTGGTGCATTTGCAAACAGCTAAAATTATGTACAAAGCCAACTGTAACCTGCTACCCAAGAATGTACATCACTTCTTCTCAAAAAAAGAGGAGGAATATAACCTTAGAGAAAAATCTCATTTAAAACATTTGTATGCACGTACAACACTTAAGACCTTTATCATATCAGTATGTGGAACTCAATTATGGAGTGGTTTAAGCAAATCAATCAAACATATCTCGACTATTATTAAGTTTAGGAGATTGTTCAAACTACAAGTGTCCACAAAGTATAAAAAAAAAACTTTCAGCATAAATATCGTGAAACATTTTTTTTTTTAAAGAGATAATGATTATGTATGTATTTGATATTTATTTATTTACCAATGGTATATTTATTTATTTATTCATTCACTTTTCTGTTGCAAACAGAGAACAAAGAAATGGGATAAAACTGCTATGATATGAAACGGTGTAGGATTAAAAAAGCTCTGCTTCTTCCTACGGAACGTGCTGTAATAAAACAACTGGAAACGTGATGCATTACATTGTATTTGTATTGTAGGCATGTTGGAAATAAGCTGAGCTGTACTGAACTGAAGTGTCTTAAATAGAATAAAATCAGAAAGACAATTGGGCTGTTTTTGTCCAGATTTTTTCGCCTTCCACCCAAAGACAGTAAACACCTGATTAGCTTATGGAGCTTGTCAGATAGCCATGCCTAGTTTTATAGATGAGGCTACAAGTCGACACAATAGGAACCGTTTAAATTGTACCTATGTGACTGCAGACTTGTCAAAACTCATTTATTGGATCATTTATTGGATCTCATGTGTGGTGTGGATTGCTTTATAAACTATATTTCCAAAAGTATTTGGCCACCTGCCTTTACTCATATATGAACTTGAAGCGCCATCCCATGGAATTGTCCAAAATGTTTTGGTATCCTGGAGCATTCAAAGTTTATTTCACTGGAACTAAGGGGCCAAGCCCAACTCCTGAAAAACAACCCCAAACCATAATTCCTCCTCCACCAAATTTCACACTCGGCACAATGCAGTCCAAAATGTAGCGTTCTCCTGGCAACCTCCAAACCCAGACTGGTCCATCAGATTGCCAGATGGAAAACCGTGACTCATCAGTCCAGAGAAGGTGTCTCCACCCCTCTAGAGTCCAGTGGTGACGTGCTTTACACCACTGCATCCGACACTTTGCATTGGACTTGGTGATGTATGGCTTGGATGCAGCTGCTCGGCCATGGAAACCCATTCCATGAAGCTCTCTGCGTACTGTACGTGGGCTAATTGGAAGGTCACATGAAGTTTGGAGCTCTGTAGCAACTGACTGTGCAGAAAGTATTTGCACTATGCGCTTCAGCAACCGCTGACCCCTCTCTGTCAGTTTATGTGGCCTACCACTTGGTGGCTGACTTGCTGTTGTTCCCAAACGCTTCACTTTTTTTTATAATAAAGTTGACTTTGGAATATTTAGAAGCGAGGAAATTTCACGACTGGATTTGTTGCACAGGTGGCATCCTATGACAGTTCCACGCTGGAAATCACTGAGAGCGGCCCATTCTTTCACACATGTTTGTAGAAACAGTCCCCATGCCTAAGTGCTTGATTTTATACACCGGGCCAAGTGATTAGGGCACCTGATTCTCATCATTTGGATGGGTGGCCAAATACTTTTGGCAATATAGTGTACGTTGAAATAATAATATACTTTTAGATCACAAATAGCTGAGGTCCTAATTTGGTGCTCTACTTTCACTCCTATTTAGTGATACTATTATTGAGTTATGCAACAAACACAAAATGTTTATAACAACGCAAATAAACATTTACATTGTACCATCATACCTTTTTTTCCCCCTTGCAGAGCTCCTCTCAGCCTGTCATGAGCTCCGGTGTCGCTACGGCTGCATCATGACGAGAAATGGCACCTTCTGTTTCTGTGCCGACGGCTTTGAGGTCGGCGAAGATGGCACGAGCTGCCGAGGTAAGATTTGACACAGACGCTTCCTCCTCTTCCTTCTCTCTTCCTTCGACTTGCCCACACCTGTCTCTCCGTTTACCCTCGATCAGACTTTCCCTTAGGTGAAATAACAGGAGACGAAAGGTATGAGAGACCATATGTCTGTTCATGGCACATTACAGAGGCGGCACACGGCTCTCTATCTTACTGTGGCTTTGTTTGCTCATTACGAAATGCACCACATGCCAAGTTTCTGCCAAAGGAAGACAAGATTTTAATGCCAAAGTTGCCTCCAGGAGCTGTGTCTCACTTGGCTTTACCTTGTAACAACACGGTGGCCTGTAACTGAACGGGGATGGTGGCGGAACAGCTGTTATGTGATGCTGGAGCGATGTACTGTACAATCTAAGCTTGATCGCTCCAGCCCTCGGCTTTTTGTGGCCCAAACCAAGATTATTACCAATATTATTTATTTGTTATTATTATTAGTAGACTATAAATATCCCTAAACCTAATGTCACTGCCTCATACGCAGGCACTAAAAACAACTATTAACCTAATCTGGCTAAAACTAGATTTTTAAAACACATGTAAAAACATTAATACAATGTTTAAGATTTTTTTGTAATCCCTCCAAATCTTTATATGGAAAATACTTTGATAAGGTTTTTTTCTGATTTTTTTTGTATATGATTAGTGGATATTTATAGTAATAATAATAATAATAATACAGCATTATAGAATAGAATGAATAGAAAATAATGTATTTTATTGTCACTATACACAGGTACAATGATATTAAAAGCAATATTAATATTATTTATGTGTTATTATTAGTAGTAGACTATAAAGATCCCTAAACAACTATTGACCTAATCTGGCTAAAACTAGATTTTTAAAACACATGTAAAACATTAATATGATTTTTACAATTTTGTGTAATGTCTCCAAATCTTTGTATGGAAAATACATTGATAAGGTTTTTTTCTGATTATTGTTGTATATGATTAGTGGATATTTATAATAATAATAATAATATTATTAATAGAGCATTATAGAATATAATAACTAGAATATAATGCTACTGTCACCATACACAGGTACAATTATATAAAAAGCAATATTAATATTAATATTATTATTTTTTTATTATTATAAGTATACTATAAAGATCCCTAAACAACAATTGACCTAATCTGGCTAAAACTACATTTTTAAAACACATGTAAAAACATTAATATGCTGTTTACGATTGTTTGTAATGTCTCCAAATCTTTGTATGGAAAATACTTTGATAAGGTTTGTTTCTGATTATTGTTGTATATGATTAGCGGATATTTATAATAATAATAATTATTATTTTAATACATAAATACAAGTGCATATACAGAGTGTTACGCCTATCGGTCTTGAAAAACTAGTGACGCCTATGTTTTGAAATTTAGTCGAGGTTCCTTGAATGCACCACAGCCGTGTGCTATAAGAGGCAAAAGTGAAACTTAAACACCACTGTTTGATATATCATGTTTACCTTTTTCTATCACCTCGTCCTGGTTCACAAATGTTGGCGCTGTGTGCAAATGCATAAATATGAGCTTTGATGAAATTATGACCTCCGTTCTATGGTTGGTGTTACATACGGTGGAGAAGGAGATGGCACTGAGACAGGGACGTCGCTTAGCCTTAGGCGTGTTTATTAAAATAATACAATGACGTGTGCAAGTAATCCAAATACATGTGGTGTGACTATGTGAAGCGATTATATGTTGAGTGTTACCGGGAGGTGTTGAAGGTGCGTGTTGAGGAAGGTGCACAAGTCAAGAAGGAGCATGGCAGGTTCGGAGGTCCGTGGGCAAGCAAGAGGTCAAGGGCAGGAGCGAGGCGTCGGAGTCCGTGTCCAGGCGAGAGGTCGAGATCCAGGAAGGCATCAAGAAGACAGGAGGGTGTCCGGGGAGACGAAACACACTGTTCAAATCCAGGGAACAAGGAGAAGCTGCAGGGTGATGACATAGGACACAAGACGATGAGCTCGGAGGGTAAACACAGAGAGCAAGGAAGCACATAGGCTAGGAGAGCGAGAGACGTATAGGGCTTACTGTACGAGACAAGTAGCTACGTTCTGGCACTGGAACCCAGGCTTATGAAGGACGTGGAGCTCTCATCAGCGGCAGGTGTGTTGATTGCTGATTGTGTGCAGCCTGTGGGCGTGTCCAGAGGTGCATGTGGCGTCAGGAGCTTGAGCCGTAACAGTTGGTTTGCCACTACCAAGAGGAATGAACCATTTTGCAAGTTTGAAAAGGGTTTGTGTTACATTATTGGACTTTGATCGCATTTATTTATTTTTTTGAACGTTTCCTGTATTTTATAATTGACGAATGTACAGTAGGAAAGGGATTCATACGGCCCCATTCACCGTGATTTACCTGACCCATGAAACGGGTCAAATTCGGGGTGTGCAGTATCCACTTTTGCCGCCATATGGCAGTGTTGAATATCTTAAATGTGATTTATGGCAATTCCAACTTTAACTACAGCGTCAGTTGCTATGTTGAGTAGCAAATTTTTTAGCAGACTGCATTGCAAAAAGATTAACCATGCCCTCTTCCTCCCATGCGAAATCCACCCAGGAATGGGGCCATTGTAATCCCTTCCCTACTGTATTGCTCTCTATTCAATTATTTACAAAAGCCCAGGCTATAATAATGTTGACCCTCAGAGGTTGTGGCCTTAAACAACTTCTTAGAGTGTTTATATTGATCTGTATATCTATCCAGCCCTTTTTTTCCACAACTTTATCCTGTTCTAGATCTCAGTGCGGGCAAACACCAATGCCAAATCAACAACCTTGAAATGATCACCTGTCAGACAATGTAATGTACTGCATGATTTTAGACTGTAATAAGAAGTCAGAGGTTTTTTAGAAAATCACTCACACATTGGGAGAACATGCAAATCCCAAACAGATAGACTCACACGGAACCTTCTTGCAAAACTCCTTGGCCATACGAGTGTTCTAGAGTGAGGCTGGGTTAATTATTTTTCATGCATTTGGGTCATCTTTGTGCACCAATTAGTTACCAATGACGTTGTTCTTTTTTTCCCCCCCATAAGACCATGATGAATGTGCCCAGTATGGCTCATGTAGCCAAATCTGCACAAACACCTATGGGTCATACAGATGCAGCTGTGCAGAAGGATACATCCTGCAGACTGACAAGAGATCTTGCAAAGCCAAACAAGGTATGCGTCTTCTCCACCGATTAACAGGGTTTTTTTCAATCTGAGTGCGATTCTCGCATATCGTCCGCTCCTCAGGTTGTGAGAGCAAGATAAATGTGGTTTGGCAGTGACTACATCTATCACCCGTGTGGGAATTAAGTAGATGTGGTCAGGCCAGGATAATGATAAAATTAATGAGGACAAGAGAAGTGGGAGCAGTCTACAGAGTTTAATGCTAAGATATTGCCCAGCGTAACCCTGATTTATATTAATGACAGATTGTAGGAGAAAATACTGTATACCCAAATGAATTAAAAGGCCTACTTAGAAATAAAGCAGACTGAATATGTGGTACCAACGATAGCCGCTAGCTACCAACATGATACCAACATGTTACCAAAATCAATCAATCAATGTTTATTTATATAGCCCTAAATCACAAGTGTCTCAAAGGGCTGCACAAGCCACAACAACATCCTCGGTACAGAGCCCACATACGGGCAAGGAAAAACTCACCCCAGTGGGACGTCGATGTGAATGACTATGAGAAACCTTGGAGAGGACCGCATATGTGGGTACCCCCCCCCCCCTCTAGGGGAGACCGAAAGCAATGGATGTCGAGTGGGTCTGACATAATATTGTGAAAGTCCAGTCCACAGTGGATTCAACACATCAGCGAGCGTCCAGTCCATAGTGGGGCCAGCAGGAAACCTTCCCAAGCGGAGACGGGTCAGCAGCGCAGAGATGTCACCAACCGATGCACAGGCTAGCGGTCCACCCGGGGTCCCGACTCTGGTATTAAGCACTTCATCCATGGCCACCGGACCTGTGCAACCCCCCCCCCCCCCCCCTCCAAGGAAGAGGGGAGCAGAGGAGAGAAGAAAAAAAACGGCAGATCAACTGGTCTAAAAAGGGGGTCTATTTAAAGGCTAGAGTATACAAATGAGTTTTAAGATGGGACTTAAATGCTTCTACTGAGGTAGCATCTCTAACTTTTACCGGGAGGGCATTCCATAGTATTGGAGCCCGAACAGAAAACGCTCTATAGCCCGCATACTTTTTTTTGGCTCTGGGAATCACTAATAAGCCGGAGTTCTTTGAACGCAGATTTCTTGCCGGGACATATGGTACAATACAATCGGCGAGATAGGCTGGAGCTAAACCGTGTAGTATTTTATACGTAAGTAGTAAAACCTTAAAGTCGCATCTTAAGTGCACAGGAAGCCAGTGCAAGTGAGCCAGTATAGGCGTAATATGATCAAACTTTCTCGTTCTTGTCAAAAGTCTAGCAGCCGCATTTTGTACCAACTGTAATCTTTTAATGCTAGACATAGGGAGACCCGAAAATAATACGTTACAGTAATCGGGACGAGACGTAACGAACGCATGGATAATGATCTCAGCGTCGCTAGTGGACAAGATGGAACTAATTTTAGCGATATTACGGAGATGAAAGAAGGCCGTTTTAGTAACACTCTTAATGTGTGACTCAAACGAGAGAGTTGGGTCGAAGATAATACCCAAATTCTTTACCGAGTCGCCTTGTGTAATTGTTTGGTTGTCAAATGTTAAGGTGGTATTATTAAATAGATGTCGGTGTCTAGCAGGACCGATAATCAGCATTTCCGTTTTCTTAGCGTTGAGTTGCAAAAAGTTAGCGGACATCCATTGTTTAATTTCATTAAGACACGCCTCCAGCTGACTACAATCCGGCGTGTTGGTCAGCTTTAGGGGCATGTAGAGTTGGGTGTCATCAGCATAACAGTGAAAGTAACACCGTATTTGCGTATTATGTCACCCAGCGGCAGCATGTAAATACTAAAGAGTGCAGGGCCAAGAACCGAACACTGGGGGACTCCGCACGTTACCTTGACATAGTCCGAGGTCACATTGTTATGGGAGACACACTGCATCCTGTCAGTAAGATAAGAGTTAAACCACGACAATGCTAAGTCTGACATACCAACACGTGTTTTGATACGCTCTAATAAAATATTATGATCGACGGTATGGAAAGCGGCGCTAAGATCAAGAAGCAGCAACATAGATGACGCATCAGAATCCATCGTTAGCAGTAGATCATTAGTCACTTTTGCGAGGGCTGTCTCCGTAGAGTGATTTGCCCTGAAACCGGATTGAAAAGGTTCACAGAGATTGTTAGTCACTAAGTGTTCATTTAGCTGCTGTGCAACAATTTTTTCGAGAATTTTCGAAATAAACGGAAGGTGGGACACCGGCCGGTAGTTTACCAAGAGATCAGGATCGAGGTTAGGTCTTTTGAGTAGAGGATGAAAATGCATTTAGATACTTTTCGATAATTTTCAAAATAAAGTGGACCACAAAAAAAAAAAAGTTCATTATTTGCTTTATTTTAACAGGGAATCTTAAAATGCATTCATGATATGTTTCTTATTGCAATCGAATAACAATTTTGGCATTAAATAAGATAAGATTATATTTTAGTAGGAAGTAAGCAATAACAGGCTTCTAATATGGCGGCAGACGTGTCTAGTAACATATTGTGTCATTTTACATTGTATGAATTTGTCAAAATTATGAGGGACAAGCGGTAGAAAATGGATTAATAATCTCTTTGTTTATTTACTGTTAATATCTGGTTACATTCTGTTTTAACATGTTCTATTTACATTTTTGTTAAAATTGAATAATCACTTATTCTTTGGTTGTTTGATATTGTACATACGTTTTTGGGGATTCTACAAATGTTGGTATCGATCTGTGGAAGTCGCTTCCTAGCAGTTCCACTGTAGACACGGCACAGGAGCCAAGCGTGCAGTTTTAACAAAGTTTTAATGTGTATGCATTTTTGTCCAAGTCGTTCTCCAGTAGAACGTGACTTTTCAGTCACGCCCATATCCTCTCTCTCCTCCTGCTCCCGGCCGCTTACTGTTAAAGACAACAGATGATTAGATTAACACGTACCACCTGTGAAATCTAATCACCTGCCAGCTGTGTCTCGCCGTCAGCCCATGCCCCGCCCCTATCCGATGGTGTTCGTCCTCAGCACCATAGACAGAGGCACCTCCCTCCACACAATCCAATACCAAGTATTTACACTGTCATATAATGGTCATATTTAAAGTTCTCTTGTTTCCAGGGATGTATATCCTCGGTTTATAAACAATAAAGAAGACAAAAGATGTTGTAATGGTAAATATATTGATGTAATCATTGTAATATCGACTATATACACTCTTGTACTCGGTATCATGACAGTCGATGTCTGTGTAGATCAACCCATAGCATTTGTTTACATTCAGGAGCGGTAGCTGGCTGTTGGCAGCTAACTATTGTATCCTCATGTGGTGTATAGTGAAGCATGCTTAGCTATTCCTTGTCTTGCATGGGGTATACTCGTAAGAAATACATGTATTTTTAATTTTAATTTTTTATTTTATTTATTTATTTATTTTTTGAAAGAAAGGAGTTTATTTGTCGCCATTATGGCGAGGACTTGTGATTTAGAAGTGGCTAAAACACTTCAACTGTATCGACAGTTTTAAGCCAAAATGTATCTATTCTCCTTCGTCTATTTCCTCTGTGTTTCTGCTTGTAAGTAGTCCGTGCGTGTGCGTTAATTAACATGCACCTATGGTCATTTTACCAGACATGTCAGGAGGTGAAGACAGCATGTAGCCATGTTCTGGAAAAAAAAAAAATAGCGGTATTTTTCAGAAGCAGTATAGTACCGTTTTTATTTCATTAGTACCGTGGTACTTTATAAGTACCGGTATACCATACAACCCTAATATCTACATTTGTTATACACTTGTGGGAATGTGTGTGCACGCACAGTATGTATATTCTCCACTGAAACAGTAATGATTGTATTTTTATTATTTTTTAAGTTTGTTGTCTCAATGGCATATGAGTTGAAAATAGCTGGAGGCTCCGCTCACCTTGCAGGGGAGAACACCACAGTTGCCACTTTTAATCAATATGACTTGTGTCCGACCAGGGATAAACAGAATATGATTACCCATAAACTTAACCGAACCCAATGCTCGTATGCATTAATATTAATTTAGCATGGAGGTGTTAGTGGTACAGTTATAACTGTGGGGTTACCATTACTTGTGAAGGCTCATGAATATAAATGTCAGGCGGAGCTCCCCTGGGCCAGTAGATGAGGAGCAGCAGGGTGTGAAACATGCTCAACCTAAGATTGAAGTTACAACTCCATGGTGCAATTTGGCTTTTTTTTTGAGAATTAATCTTGATCTTATTTTCTCTCGTTTGGTTCTGACTGAATTGAAATGTTTATTTATGTTTCTTTTTTTCATCTGTACTCCTAAGGCAAACAGCATCTTAATAGCACTGATTCTGCTTTCAGTAATGCACATTTTCCCTGCTCTGTATTATGGAAATAGGAGTGTGGGGAAATTGTGTGCAGTAAACCAGGGTTTGTCAAATTGTGGTACGTGTACCAATAGTGGTACACAGGCTCCATCTAGTTGTATGCCAAATAATCACTTACTTATGTGCAACTATTTTTATTTAATTGATTATTTAAGTACAGTGTTTTATGTTCCTATATTCAAATACAGTTTTACTGTTTAAACCAGGGGTCCTCCAACTTTTTGACTCGGGGGCCACATTGGGTTAAAAAAATGTGTCCGGGGGCCGGGCTATATATATATACAGTGTATATATATATACAGAGTATATATATATATATATATATATATATATATATATATATATATATATATATATATATATATATATATATATATATATATATACGTTACGTTAGGAAAAAAACACAAATACTATATCATCCCTTCATCAGGAAATCCCCTGACGAGCAGGGAAACCTGCAAAACAGGCTTGTAGGGATGACATAGCCTCTGTGTTTTTTCCTGACCTAACGTATATTCCGCTCTACCCCAGTATATATTCCGCTCTACCCCGGTATTGAGCATTGTATAACGGATAAACCACAGAAACCTTGAATATATATATATATATATATATTTTTTTTTAAATTCTTTTTTTTGTTTTTTTTTGTTCATTTGATAGGGAAATCATAATACAGGTACTGAAAAAACAGACACGTTTTTTCCCCTCTCCAATAAAATCCTATTAATGATGCAAAGGCGATACCATCCCTAAAAGTCTGCTTAATTTTTTGATATTTTGGTGGAATTCCAAAAATAGCCCATTCTGCACAAGGCGTCAACTTAAAATTTAGTGCATCTGCACGATGTTTAAAATTATTAATCCAGTAGGCTTTCAGACAGGGACAGGACCAGAACATGGTATGTCATGTTTGCAGGAGTCAATTGACATTGATTACATGTGTCTGCAATATTGGAAAACATTTTGGAGAGTTGAGTTAGGAAAATATATACGATGGACAACCTTAAACTGTATTAGATTAAGCTTTAAACAAGATGTGCTATCATTTATTTGGATCAATGCAGATTTCCAGTCATTGTCATCCAAAACTTTGCCAAATTCCGCTTCCTAGTCTTTGGAAAATGCATTTTTCGACAATATGATTTGCCTGAGCGGCAGGGAGACACAGAGAGTAACAAGCGATATAAAATGGATTAGAAAGAACAGATTGTAAAATGTAATAAAACATTTTTTTTTTTTAGTTTAACTTGGGATTTCCCGCGGGCCGTAGTTTGGGGACCCCTGGTTTAAACTGTGTGTAATGTTACAGTGAACAAAAATATTAACTATACTTGGTCAATAAAACCTCTGCTTTGTTTTTAATGAATACTTGTTCCTACTATGCTACTGTATTTCAATGTTGGTCATCATGGTGTTACTTGAAGAGCCAAGTGAGGTGGTACTTAGGGAAAGAAGTTTAGGAACCACTGATGTAGACAAATGTATTTATTAAAATTATACATACAGATTTGGTCGGGCTTTGCGATGTACGATAGAAGTGATATACATTTGGCCGACAATAGAGCTTTATATACAAACGTGATGATGCATGTTGATGACACATTCCAGCTGTGTCCCCCAAATTTGTGTCCTTCATCGTGATGTAGCGTCCTCACCAGAGGGCAAAGTCCTTCAACAGTGCGAAGCTGCTTCTAAATCACTAATCCTCGCCACACTGACGGCAAATAAACGGTGTTTATTTTCTTATCACTGGAGGAATGGGGGTTGAAGAATAGCCAAACATGCCAAACTACACACCCTATGAGGATACAAAAATGAGGGAGCTAGAGAGCTTGACTGTAAACTGGGATCAGCGGATTTATACAAATGTGAAAGTAATGATACCAAGTATACCACAGTATATGGTTGATACAACAGTGATTAGATCAATATTTTTGTATCATCACAAAACTGTTTTTTTGTTATGGTTTACAAAAAATGAGCCAATAGTAGTTTTTGCTTTTGTTATTTTGCACTAATAATAGTGATAGAGGAAGTAATATGAATAGACAGTGTTACATTGTCATCCGTTTTTTTTGTCAGATTAGTTGTGATCAAAATAGTAATCATTTAATTATCCTGAAAATGTAAGGTTTGACCGTTGGTGTGACCAATACTGCTCCTGTAACTAATTGGCATTGGACGCATCAATACCCAAATATGCATTATGACCCAAAACTAATGTAAAGTGTCCAAACCACAGAATAGTAAGTGCTTATGACTGTAAAAAAAAATTACTCAACTTATGTCAGTCAGGTCATCTTGTTGCTTCGACTGAGTTAAGTCGAGTCAACTTATAGTGTCAAGTATATATACATTTCAAAACATTAGTTGAAATTTAGTCTGATGTAAGATAAACTTGAAAATATTAGTTTAGATCATTTTTGGTTCAATGCATCTTTTCAAGTTCCTGCAACCGAGGTCAAGTTGGCTCAACATGGTCGATGGTATGTAATGTTAAAGCTGCAAGAGTTCAACCAATATCTTTTTTAGTTCTCTTCAGTAATGTTTTGCGGTGATCATCACATGATACAGAAACAAGTTGCGAGTAGCAGCATGGCTCAGCGTTTAGAGTTCCTGTCTTATAGAAAGGCAGGTTGTGAACGGAGAGTTACAGGCTCGATCCTATCCTGGTCAAGCTAATTGTGGAGATGCTCTTGATAGCTCGTGGTTAGCGCTGAATTGAATGGTTAGAGTGTCCGCCCTGAGATCGGTATGTCGTGAGTTCAAACCCCTACCGAGTCATACCAAAGACTATACAAATGGGACCCATTACCTCCCTGCTTGGCACTCAGCCTCAAGGGTTGGAATTGGGGGTTAAATCACCAAAACTGATTCCCGGGCGCGGCCACCGCTGCTGCTCACTGCTCCCCTCACCTCCCAGGGGGTGAACAAGGTGATGGGTCAAATGCAGAGGAAAAATGTCACCACACCTAGTGTGTGTGTGACAATCATTGGTACTTTAACTTTAACTTTTAACTAATATACATACACTACAGGCCAAAAGTTTAGACACATCCTTTTCATGACTATTTACATTGTAGATTGTCACTGAAAGCATCAAAACTATGAATGAACACATGTGGAGTTATGTACTTAACAAAAAAAGATGAAATAACTGAAAACATGTTTTGTATACTAGTTTCTTCAAAATAGCCACCCTTTGCTGTGATTACTTTTTTGCACACTATTGACATTCTCTCGATGAGCTTCAAGAGGTAGTCACCTGAAATGGTTTTCACTTCACATGTGTCTGAAACTCATCGGTACTTTTCTAAATAAAGGGGACCACAAACAATTGCATTATTGGCTTTATTTTAACAAAAAAATATTAGGGTACATTAAACATATGTTTCTTATTGCAAGTTTGTCCTTAAATAAAATAGTGAAAATACAAGACTACTTGTCTTTTATTAGTAAGTAAGCAAACAAAGACTCCTAATTTAGCTGCTGACGTATGCAGTAACATATTGTGACATTTATCATTCTATTATTTTGTCAAAATTATTAAAGACAAGTGGTAGAAAATAAATTATTAATCTACTTGTTCATTTACTGTTAATATCTGCTTACTTTCTCTTTCAACATTTTCTATCTACACTTCTGTTGAAATGTAATAATCACTTATGTTTCTGTTGTTTGATACTTTACATTAGTTTTGGATGATACCACACATTTGGGTATCAAGCCGATACCAAGTAGTTACAGGATCATACATTGGTCATATTCTAAGTCCAGGGACATATTTCCTGAGTTTATGAACATAATATACATTTTTTTTAAAACGAAAGAAGATGTGATGCCAAAAAATCATATAATCATAATCATAATCATAGTAGTATCAATTAGATACACTCCTGTACTTGGTATCATTACAGTGGAAGTTAGGTGTAGATCCACCAATGCCGTTTGTTTATATTTTGACACCGGTGAGCTACGGTGTGTAGTGAAGCATGTTTAGCTATTCCTGGTCCTGCAGGGATGATACTTGTAAGAAACTTACTTTATTTGTCGCCGTGGAGGCGAGGATTAGTGATTTAGAAGTAGCTAAAACACTGGGGCTGGACTTAAGCCGCTAGCTAGCTAGCCATGTCTTAAAGCACCTCTTCCTGAGGGCGTTTCAGTGTTATAACTTCACCTTTATCGTTAGTTTTTAGGCCAAAATGCGTCTGTACTCCCTTTTCTGTCTACACACTGTGTCTGCTTGTAAGTACTCCGTGATTGTGTGCCGCCGAACATGCTCGTCTGCTCGTAAACCAGCAATGTCACAACGTGACTACGACGGGGGTGCGGGGGGCTGGGGTGGTGCACCGGTACTTTTAAGAAGCGGTATAGTACAGAATATGATTCATTAGTAACGCGGTACTGTTCTAATACTGGTATACCGTACAACTCTAATATATATATATATATATATATATGTATGTATATATATATATATATATATATATATATATATATATATATATATATATAATATATATATATATATATATATATATATATATACATATATATATATATATATATATATATATATATATATATATATATATGTATATATATATATATATATATATATATATATATATATATATATATATATATATATATATATATATATATATATATATATATATATCACCTAATTTGGGAGATGTTTGGGGCTTTTCTGCAGATGTATGTAAGTGATGAAGCACCCCTTGTGTCAATCATAACATATTATTGATTTTTCAGGTTTTTCAGGGACAATGCTATACACCTCAAATACATGTCTACACGCTTTTGTTGTCAGTGTGTTTGCCTTAGTGAACTTCCTTCACTTGAACATTGAAGTATATTTCTTTCATTATCTGTAGATCCTGGGGACAGACACCCGGTGCTTCTCATGGGTGGATCCGACCGTATTGTCATCACCTACCTAAATGGAACAGGTCTTCTGCCCCTGAGGTCACTGAGTGTAAATGGAACACTGACATTGGATTTCCAGCATAACCAGGACAGGGTCTGCTGGGTTTTGTCCAAAGAATCTACCGGGTCACTCCGATGTGCTGAAATGAGGAATCTACGTCGACTCACACGGGAAAAGGAAATAACAACATCGCAGAGTTTGCAATGTAAGTCCTTTCTTTAAGCTGTAACCAAACTGGTAACACACCCATTTAAAACAGTACAAATCGTGATACATCTCTTTTTTGAGAACAGCCATGACATTGCACATATTAAAACATCTCTGTAGGATTCTGAAGATTTCAAGCAACCCTTTTGGAAATGCATCAATGGTTTCTGATGATACAATTTTGTGTTTTTGCCATAGAAAACTCGGTTTTCTTGAACAAAAAGAGTATAAACCATAAAAAAATGAAACTTTGTATTAACATACAGTACAGGCCAAAAGTTTGGACACACATTCTCATTCAATGTGTTTTCTTTATTTTCACGACTATTTACATTGTAGATTGTCACTGAAGGCATCAAAACTATGAATTAACACATCTGGAGTTACGTACTTAACAGAAAATGGTGACATAACTGAACACATGTTTTATATTATAATTTCTTCAAAATAGCCACCCTTTGCTCTGATTACTGCTTTGCACACTCTTGGCATTCTCTCGATGAGCTTCAAGTGGTAGTCACCTGAAATATTTTTTTTACTTCACAGGTGTCATAGTTTTGATGCCTCTAGTGACAATCTACAAGGTAAATAGTCATGAAAATAAAGAAAACACATTGAAATGAGGAGGTGTGTCCACACGTTTGGCCTGTACTGTACATCTAAGGTTGATCTTGAGATTTAAGCTTGACAAAAAATACTTGTTTTTAACATGCACCATATGGAAGTATTATTGTAGCAAAATTATTTGCACCGTGCGTGTGTAATCCAATTTGCCCTTGTGTGTACTAATTTGTGTCTGTATATTAATCAGAGTGTGTGTATTCAGATTTCGGACTATAAGTCGCAATTTTTTTCATAGTTTGGCCGGGGGTGCGACTTATACTCAGGACTGACTTATGTGTGAAATTATTAACACATTAACGTCAAATATCAAATAATATTATTTAGCTCATTCACGTAAGATACTAGACGTATAAGATTCCATGGGATTTAGCGATTAGGAGTGACAGATTGTTTGGTAAACGTATAGCATGTTATATATGTTATAGTTATTTGAATGACTCTTACCATAATATGTTACGTTAACATACCAGGCACGTTCTCAGTTGGTTATTTATGCGTCATATAACGTACACTTATTCAGCCTGTTGTTCACTATTCTTTATTTATTTTAAATTGCCTTTCAAATGTCTATTCTTGGTGTTGGGTTTTATCAAAAAAATTTCCCCCAAAAATGCGACTTATACTCCAGTGCGACTTATATATGTTTTTTTCCTTCTTTATTATGCATTTTCGGCCGGTGCGACTTATACCCCGAAAAATACGGTATGTGTGTTTTAGATCCACGTAGGTGTGTTTTAAGTTGTCTGTCTGTCCCTAATCAGAAATAACCCTTAATAGGCTATCTACTTGTGACTTTTAAGATTTCAGCGCGCACATCCAGAAGTGTGTGAATACATTTAACCAACCACGGAAGACACCACAAAATTTAAACCAATCAGAAACAACGTACAGCTGAGGTGCGGGAGAGAGAGATGCCAAGACCCGCTGTAGGTTGTTTGTGATTGGTTTAAATTGCATAGTGTCTTCCGTGGTTGGTTAAATGAAGGCACAGGGGATTGAGGGCTTGGTTTGCAGTTTTTGGATCACGGTTATCGTAATTAACCTTGCAAATATTTTGTTGGTCTTTTTTATTCAGACATACCGGTAGAAAAATATGTTGTATGCGAGAAAAAAAATCTGGAATACAGTATTACGCAGACGTTATTTATTTGTACTATGAGCTAATAACTGTGAAATACAAAAAAACATTGAGTTGTTCGGGAAGGAAATAGTAGGTGTAGGAGTTGCTCACATTCATCAAGTGTAACACATTGCAGAAAGCATGACAGATCCAATTCCTCATTCATTCCAAGGGCCCCCCTGTGTTCAGAGAGGAGATCCAATAAGGCTCTGCCAAACAGCAAGTTGATGAGGTCACCCCTTCCAGAGAGAGAGCAATTTTTGCAGCTACTCCCCAGAACTTAAGTAAAGATACACAGCATTGGGCCAGCTATAGTGTAGGACATATCAAAGTTATCAAAGTTTACATTCACTGCTGCTTTTCTGAGGAAGTAATAGAAACATGACCCTCACCCATGTTCTATATTTGACAGCAATAGGGTTACCTAGCATGCATTTCTCTTGTTTGACTTATAAATGTTGTTACAAAGTTTGATACTCATGTTAAATCAGAATCAGAATCAGAATCAGAAATACTTTAATAATTCCAGAGTGGGAAATTAAGATTTTCAGCACAATCCCATTCAAGAGCAGACAAACATTACAGGGAGACAGAACAGGATCGCTGACGGGTCTGCCAACTTCCGGCGCCCCTTACAAAAAAGGTGAGAAACAAGTAAATGCTGGGGGGGTTAGAAGAAAAAAAAAAATCAGTCTAATCCTGGGCCCCTTGAGAGGGGGTCCAGACTGAGGCCAAGGGAAAAAAATCATAGCCATAGCACACATAAACATGTGTATGAGGGAAACATCGAAGAAGACAAAGTGTTAGGATCCGCTGCCCGGATCATAGTTTGTTTACGTTTTCAAGTCACATGTGTTTTCAGCACCTTGTGTTTGTTTGTTTCTGTTGCCATGACGGCAGATTGTGCTCAGCTGCCTCTGGTTAGTGTTCGAGACGCTCACCTGTTGTCCGGGCACTAATCAGAGGGCTATTTAGTCTTTGCCCTGGCCTCACTCGGTCTGGCTTCCTAATTTGCTTTTACGCAACAGCTAACGACCACTTTGTTTCCTGCTAGCTTTCATGCTATGTTATTTTGCTTGCTAGCTCCCACGCTACCCCCTTTGTTTTTTGTCTTCCGTGCTATGAGCACGTTTTTGTTTTTTCCTGTCTGATTTATTTGCTGAAATAAATCATTTTCCTACCTGCAAGCTGTGTCCGAACCGTCTGCATTCCTGGGAGAACACCTCGCACCACGATGCGACCCCGTCGTTACACAAAGGACATTAAAGACATTAAAAGAGCAGAGCTGATGCAGCCAGCCACTTCTACACACAGCCACAAAAGTAAAACAACAACAACAATAAAAAACAAAAACATATACACTGTGGTGGCCTCTGCGGTGTTCCACGCCACCGTCTGCTGGGGAAAGGGGTAGCATGGCCAGAGACAGGAGCAGACCCAACAAAGCAACCAAGAGAGCCGACTCCACCCTCGGCCGCCCACCAACTCTCAGCCAATGTCCAGTCCGCGTGGATGAGCGAGGATGCGTCTAAGGAGACCGAGGTGTCCGATACCTGCTCATTCAGCCAGGACACTATGAAGCTCAGCGCCAGCTTCGCAGTCCTGGCTCTTCATCCGCATCTTCTCCAGTCTCTCCAAAACGGACTGTGGTGTGACAGACCCTCAGCAGCTGGTCTCCATGGCCAAAAGACTCCCGGGAGGCAGATCCAGAAGTTCATAAAAAAAGCACTGCAGAAGTCACAAAAGTGCCACCCCTTGTCACAGAGTTATGTCGCTGTGTGTCTTTGCTGTCTACCAGGATTACACAGTGTTAGCACGTTGAGCAATGGCCCTAAGAAAATGTTTGTCCAGGGATGAGGAAAAGTGAATTGTGATGAGCTTTCTTAAAGAGGTAAGCACTCGATGATAAGAAGATAATTGAGGTTATTCAGAAAAAGAAAAATACCTCCGTGTTCTACGACATCACTGGCCAGCCCTTGGAAGTCTTTGTGAGTGGGACCAACCACTGAGCTGAGGGGTGGAGTTAATTACATTTTTTGCAGAAAATACAAGAAAGCGATGCAGATCTACAAAGCTGCCTGTGTGGGTAATCATGTGTAGCTGCTCTATAGGAGTCCGATAGTAAAATACAATGGGGCGAACATTATTATGATTGGCCCCCTCTAATAATGTCCATCATCCACATCCTGATATTGCCTTTCAACACAGTCTCCCCAAATGACGGCTGGGCAACCATCCGCACTTAGAGAGCCACCACTCTAATGCAGGTCTCTAAAAGCACAAATGGCTTGTTCTTTATTTTCAGAAAGAGTCCATTTGGCAAGCAGTGAATGTGCAAGCATAAGGCATAATGTGTGAGAGGGAATATTTTAGTGACATTCAAAAATGCTACACTTCTTGTAGTCATGAGAAGTAGCAACACTCCTCAGTCTAAAAAGTATAGTAAAGGGCTACATTATGATTTTTTTTCTTCAAAATTTAAAACTCTCCCTTGTGGTCTACGTAACATGTAATGGTAGTTCTTTGGTCCAAATGTTGCATAGATTATTTTTTACAGATCATCTTTAAGCCGCTTTCTGACCGTCTCTTCTGGATGCTCCGTTTTGTGAGCAGTCTTATTTACGTGCTTCCACTGTTGTAATTTTTACCGCTTCCATATGGAGTCTACCGACAGATATAAGTTAGAACTATACTCTCAGGTTTTCCGCAAAGCATTAAAAGTTATTAAAAGTAATTCAATGGATTTTGTGAAAAATAAGGCCTTAAATGGCCTTACGAGCATGAAATGCGATGTCCAGAGGAATTAAAAAATGTAATACAATCGTAGAACGTGACCGATCCATCAAACGATCGTTCTTGTCATGGATATATTGCTATCTCTGTCTGTGGCCATGTGCACATAGCTACAGACAGACGTAGCAATTTTAAATTGGCCATTTAATCGGATTAAAACCCAAAATGGAATAAAAATACTTCATACAAAAAAGCAATTTGGAATATTCTTACCCGATCACACACGTTCGGATCACAATGTAATTCCGATCAAGACGGGTGGTTTATGCCGATAGTCATTTAGATTGGAGGGCAAGAAAACACTTCTTCCGAAATTTGGATCAGATTATATCCTTACTGCGCATGTCTTTGACGTCAGCTATACTTTGGTGGTGGATGGGGGACTAAATTTAAGTCTCAGAATGAAGCGATTGTAGTAGAAGTAGCGTTATATACTGTTGAGTTTGTTGCTCTAAAGCCGAGACTAGCAAAAATAAAAGTATGGTCTGGAGTGTCATGTGTCGATGTAACAATAAAAGAAGAGATCAAGTTGTGTGCTAGCCTCAGGCACCTAGACAGAACGTCGTAATATGAAGACGCGCGGTAACCCACACATGTCGCAACATGGCGTGCACGGAAAAGCCCCATTTCAAAAAGAGAGGTAAAACAAAAGTAGCGAACAGAAGGTAAAATTCATAAATAAATAACGTGACATCGTCAAACAAACAACAATGCACAGAGTAAAACGTTCCCATATTTGGATAATCGGGGGACGTCACAATTGGGAGAAACGTCACAAATTGGGCAAATTCCAAACGGCTCATTTGGAGGAGGTATGAAAGAAGCCAAGATTGTTTTATAAATACCTCCGCCATACCTCTACGATTTGATTTCAAATTTTCAAGTACACAAAAACAGGTACACACACGTAAGAACATTTGGTTTTGCAAAATAGTTCCCCTCTAGGCAGGCAGCAGTAGTTGGAGGGTCCCGGTTTGAGTCCTGCTAGGGAAGAAACTAAAAGTTTGCGTAACCCCCCGTCACTATGATCAGTAAAATACATTTAAAAATTATGTTGTATTTTATCACAGCCAATTTGTTTCTGATTGCAGATGCTGAGCACATGGCAATCGACTGGCTGACCGGCAACTTCTATTTTGTTGACCGGGTCAGAGACACAATATTTGTGTGTGACCAGAGTGGCAGCACTTGTGTGACTCTCCTGCAGCTCGACCTGCTGAATCCTAAAGGAATAGCTCTGGATCCTCTCATGGGGTAAGTGTTCCGGCGCTTCTCTGAAAGCCCCGCCATGCTCATTTATCATCACAAATGTTTTTTTGTTTTGTTTTCAAAAGGACAAAGAAATCATGGAATAATCAAATCACTTTGCATAACTACTGACTTGTTTTGAAGAATGTGAGTGAGATACAATGAAGGGATTTCAATTGTTCCCGGTTTCACAGTGAGCAGCGCAATTTAATGGACTGCTAGTGATGCGTCTGCTGTCGAGGCATTCATTTGAATTTCAGCTTTCACTAAGAAATTATGCAGACAGTTCTACCATTTGAGAGCAAAAAGAACGGAGCAACTGTGCATGATTATTCTGTTCTAACATGTCAGCCACATGAAAAAAATGCTCACACAATTGAAGCAGTTCAAACCTGGAATATCAGTCACTATAATTGTTAAATGCGTTGCGGCGAGCACTGACCTAACTTTAGCAAGCCTCTTTCCTCACCAGTCCACTCTCGACCAGACGACAGCCTTCAGAGCCAGGATAAGTAAGCCCACATCTGAGAAATTAAACAGGGAAAAATGGTTTTAACACATCGAAAGTTCTTGAGTTTACCGTAAAAAAGGGGTGTCACATTAGTTTTATTGAGGGCCACTTCGCAATTATGGCTGCCCTCGAAGGGCCACTTTAATTGATGTGGCGTACTATATAAAATGAATTGGCAGACCATATTGAATGATATGTTGGGCCACTTTAAATGACACGACGGACCACTTTAAAATGATACAACTACATGAAAAAAATAGGACGGGCTATTTTAAATGACTTGATGGGCCACACTGAATGATGTAAAAGACCATGTTAAATAATGTGGCAGGCTACTTTAAATGATGTGGGGCGCCATCATTAAATGCCGTTGTGGATCACGTTAAATGATGTGGCGTACCATGTTAAATGAAGTGGCAGTCCACTTTGAATAATGTGGCAGACCACTTTAAATAATGTGGCGGACCACGTTCAATAATGTGGCGGACCACATGAAATGATGTGGGTGGCCATCATTAAACATTGTTGTGGATCACGTTAAATGATAGATAGATAGATAGATAGATAGATAGGTAGGTAGATAGATAGATAGATAGATAGATAGATAGATAGATAGATAGATAGATAGATAGATAGATAGATAGATAGATAGATAGATAGATAGATAGATAGATAGATAGATAGATAGATAGATAGTACTTTATTGATTCCTTCAGGAGAGTTCCCTCAGGAAAATTTAAATGATGTGACGGACCATGGTAATTGATGTAGCAGTCCACCTTGAATAATGTGGCAGACCACATTAAATGGTATGGCGGACCACATTGAATGACATGACGGACAATATTAAATTACTTGATGGACCACATTGAATGAAGTGGCAGACCACATTAAATGACGTGACGGTCCACTTTAAATTACTTGATGGGCCACACTGAATCATGTAGCAGACCATGTTAAATGATGTGGCAGGCCATTTTAAATGATATGGCAAGTCATGTTAAATGATTTGGCAGGTCACATTGAATGACGTGACCAACCACATTCGATAACGTGGCGGACCACATTAAATGATGTTGGTGGCCATTAGGGCTGCAAATCTTTGGGTGTCCCACAATTCGATTCAATATCGATTCTTGGGGTCACGATTCGATTATAAATCAATTTTTTCGATTCAACGCGATTCTCGATTCAAAAACGATATTTTTCCGATTCAAAACAATTCTCTATTCATTCAATACATAGGATTTCAGCAGGATCTACCCCAGTCTGCTGACATGCAAGCAGAGTAGTAGATTTTTGTAAAAAGCTTTTATAATTGTAAAGGACAATGTTTTATCAACTAATTGCAATAATGTACATTTGTTTTAACTTATAAATGAACCAAAAATATTAATTATTTTATCTTTGTGTAAAATATTGGACACAGTGTGTTGTAAAGCGTATGCGATGCGATGCAAGTGTAAGCCACTGTGACACTATTGTTCTTTTTTTTAATTTTGTTTTATTTTTTATTTTATTTTTTTTATAAATGTCTAATGATAATGTCAATGAGGGATTTTTAATCACTGCTATGTTGAAATTGTTACTAATATTGATACTGTTGTTGATAATATTCATTTTTGTTTCACTACTTTTGGATTGTTCTGTGTCGTGTTTGTGTGTCCTCTCAATTGCTCTGTTTATTGCTGTTCTGAGTGTCGCTGAGTGGGGTTTGGTTTTGGAACTGGATTGCATTGTTATGGTATTGCTGTGTATTGTTTTGTTGGATTGATTTATAAACAAAAAAATAATAATGATAATAAAATAAAACAAAATAAAAAAAATCGATTTTTGAAAAATGAGAATCGATACTGAATTGTACAATGTGAGAATGGCGATTTGAATTCAAATCAATTTTTTCCCACACCTCTAGTGGCCATCATTAAATGTTGTTGTGGATCACGTTAAATGATGTGGCGGACCATGTTAAATGATGAAGCAGTCCACCTTGAATAATGTGGCAGATCACATTAAATGGTATGGCAGACCACATTAAATGACGTGACAAGCCAATTTAAATGACTTGATGGGCCACACTGAATAATGTAGCAGACCACATTAAATGATGTGGCAAGCCACATTAAAAGCTATGGCGGGTCACATTGAATGACGTGACCTACCACATTCAATAATGTGGCAGATCACATTAAATGATGTGACAGACCACATTGAATGTTTTGGTGGATCATGTTAAATGATGTGGCAGACCGAATTAAATGATGTAACAGATGACATAGCAGGCCACTTAAATGATTTAGCAGGCCGCCCTAATGATGTAGCAGGCCACTTAATGATGTGGCAGACCACATTAAATGAAGTGGCAGAACACGTTAAATGATGTGGCAGACCACATTAAATGATGTGACAGACCACGTTGAATGTTTTGGTGGACCACATTAAATGATGTGACAGACCACATTGAATGTTTTGGTGGATCTTGTTGGATCACGTTACATGATGTGGCAAGCCACTTTAAATGCTGTGGCGGACCACAGTAACTAATGTAGCAGACCACATTAAATTATGTCACAGATCACATAAATTATTTGGAAAACCACATGGAATGACATAGCAGGCCAATTAAATAAAGTGACGGTCCACATTCAATGATGTGGCGGACCACATTAAATTATGTGGCAGACCAAAAAAAAATATGTGGCAGACCACATTAAATGTTGTGGTGGATCACGTTAAATGATGTAGGAAGCCACATTAAATGTTTTAGTGGATCACGTTAAATGATGTGGCGGACCACAATAACTGATGTGGCAGACCGCGTTAAATGATGTCACAGATCACATAAATGATGTGGAAAACCACATGGAATGACATAGCAGGCCACTTAAATTATGTAGCAGGCCACCCTAATGATGTATCAGGCCACTTAAATGATGTGATGTGGCAGGCCACATTAAATGATGTGGCAGGCCAGATCTGGCGTCTGGGTCTTGAGTTTGATGCAAGTGCTTTAAAGGTTAAAACAAATAGCTAACATGAACTGAAAGCCTCGGCAAATCGTAATCACACTAAATTACTTGCTTGCACATTTGAAATGACAATAACGCTCAAAAAAGACCCCAACATTATGACACAAATGCAAATGTCATGTCAGAAGGTCATGCATGAATAATTTTAAATGTTAATTCCTGAATGCACGACATGTATTTGCTCAAAACTTGGTAACAGTCCTATATAATATCCTGGAGTATACAATGACAATGGAAGTCTCCTCACTCATCTTTGCACTGACATAGGCATTGACCTGATACAAACAGGATCAAGTTCACAAGGAAGAATGTCGGTGTCTGAACACAACTTTAATGATACACTTCGGAATCCTCATGAATCAATTAGTATGTGGCTCATTAACATGCTCATCATGTAGCTCGCATCAAAGTGAAGACAGCCTCTAAACATTTGTCGCATGGAATATGCAATTGCTGTTTTGAATTAGGTCCATGAGCGACCATTATCATTATAGTCACTTTTATAGATTACTGGATGGATAAATCTTTCATTATATAATACCACTGGCATATATTTTAGGATCAATGATATATCATTTTGATGTGGTTGGCAGTGACTCTATGTTCACATTAAGTACTTGCTCACCCTGGGTTTTAATAGCACCGTATATCCAAATCTTCTTTCAGCGTGTTTTGACAGGCTTAGGTGCAGTGTGCTGTTCAAGTTGTGAGCTTCAGAAAAGTTGTTTAAGTTGAGTTTTTAAACAAGCGAGCAGCTTTGGCTGGCCGTATACTATTTAATTAGCCACACTTATCTGAAATGTTTGTCCACTAGTTGACGGAACCCTATTGCAGTGGTTCTTCACCTTTTCTCACCACCTTAGAAAACACTTGGCTTTCCAAGTACCACCATAATGACCGACATTAAAATAGTGTAGCGTAGTAGGCCAAAGTATTCATTGAAAACAAGGCAGAGGTTATATCTAACAAGTGTATTTCATAGTTTTGGCCACTGTAACATTACACACTGTTTGGACAGTAACACTGTGTTTGAATCAGGGAATATAATATAATGTACTTAACCCTTGTGTGGTGTTCGGGTCTGTGGGACCCGTTTTCATTTTTTATTAAAAGAAAAATGCTACAATTAATACATTTTTCAAACTGAGACTCACTGACTTTTGCTCATTTTCTGTGAAGAACATATATCAGAATACACATTTCTATTACATATAAGATGTCCTGGTCCACTGGACCCTGGGCTAATAGAAGTGTGGAAAGTGATGTTCTGTGTACCACACACACACACACACACACACACACACACACACACACACACACACACATGCACGCACACATGCACGCACACACACACACACACACACACACAGCAGGCCTAGAAAGGAGGAGGACAGAGTGTAGGTACACAGAACATCAGAGGGTCAAATGTGCGAGAAAATGAGAGCAGACAGTGTTGACAAACAATGTTGCAACCTTGTGTGGGAACCGCAGGTGCAGAAACACAAAAGAAGAATCCCTCCTGTGGGATGCAGAAACTGGCAGATATATTTTCCGTGCAACGTTCATATTGTTGTTACTCAGCCAGCGTTTGTGGGTCTGATGGACCCGTTACATTTTGTGGCTTTTAATGCCTCACAATCAAACACTTTTATGTTAAAACACTGAACATATGTTTATTGGGATAAGGTAAACATATGTTCAGTATTTTAACATAAAAGTGTTTGATTGTGAGGCATTAACAGCCACAAAATGCAACGGGTCCATCAGACCCACAAACGCTGGCTGGGTAACAACAATATGAACATTGCACAAGGGTTAAATCATGAACAAAATTAGCACGTGCAACATTTTTTAAATTATTACCTTAATTTGTATCTCATTTCATTTTCTTGTCATCAGTTGATATTTCTGATAGTATTTTATGTTTTATTTTTTGTTTATTTTATTTATATTGTAACGATCCTATGTTATATTATACTCCATATGTTGTTTATGCAATGTTTAACAGATGCTGTGGTTTCCCATGGCCTTGAAGTGGTCGTTACGCGCAGCTGTCTTTGCCAATGTCTGTCTTTCTTTGCATATGTTCTGCATGTTGATTGGCTAGCAGCCTGGGCAAGTGCGACCATAAGTGGAGAATGTGGAGAACATTCGGTTCCCACGCGCGTTGACTGATAGAAATGACGGCGTAAGACGTTTCTGTTTCTGTCTTGTTTATTTTGGAGTCGACTGCGGCCTATAGTGGTCGGTATCTAATTAATTCTATTGAAGGCTGAAAAACCTTTGATAATGGCTCGAGTCACATCACTACAATATTTTTTAGGTGATTCCACTAAATGGAGTAGAGCCGTTTGAGAATCACTGCCCTATGGTGTGTGTTCTGCCATGCAACAAGTGGCCACGTAACTAACCGCAATATTTGACCAGGCGGAAGGTTCAACAAACTTTGAGTCAAAACCTCAAATGTGATCTGATTTACCCTAAAATGGGAAACTCTGGGTGTCAGATTTCAGAACAGCAGGTCTTACTTAAATGAATCCGTAGTATGTTGACTCTGAGTTAAAACCACAATAAACAGCCATGATCAATGGAGAGCTGATTCTATGATTCACCATAGTACCAGGCGACAAAAAAGGTGTCTTTCATTACCCAGCTGGAAGTAAGTGGTAATGCGTGTTTGGTGAGTATGAACATGTTTTTCAAAAGAAAAGTAATACAGTAACAGACAATTACTGACAGAGTCAAAGCCTTAATTTGAATGCAGTAATGTTCTAAAAAGTTGAGGATTGGTATGTACTGTCAAAAAAATATATAATAATAATTGAGGTGCAATCGCAAGGCTGAAAAATGCAAATGGAAGCAGTTAAGAATCATCCATTATTTGTTTTAATTATATTTGACTTTGAAAGTCACTGCGAATGCAAAGTAAGTATCGTTGAGGAGCTATATATTTTTTTCTAATCAGGCACTTACTGTTAGACCAATATTCTTATCCCAAATATTATGTACTAAAATGTGAAATATATTTATTGGAATGAGAAAAAATACATGCCATTTCAGCACTTGTTGGTGATTATGTTACTTGTAAAGTAATTTAGATCATGTGTTATATTTACAATAATAAAATACCCCCACCCAACAAAATTAAATTTTTGAAGTTTTTAAGTTATGATTGAAGCAGATTAAATATCTGAAATCAAGGTAAAAATAAATATATTTTCTTTTTTTGGATGTGTTAACTCTGTCGGTAATACAACGTACTCCACAGTAGAAATGTTTGTGTTGATTTTGAGGAAGATCTCCATCCATCCATTGTATACCGCTTGTCCCTTTCGGGGATCTGTTTATCAGAAAAAATATACTACAACGTTTTGTTACATTTACTATCATGGAAAAAATTATGTAAATTTCTCTTTGTTAAATATTTTTTTAGTCTCAACTAGGGCTGCAACTAACGATTAATTTGATAATCGATTAATCTGTTGATTATTACTTTGATTAATCGATTAATAATCGGATAAAACTACATTTCTATCCTATCCAGTATTTTATTGAAAAAAAACAGCATACTGGCACCATACTTGTTTTTAATTATTGTTTCTCAGCTGTTTGTAAATGTTGCAGCTTATAAATAAAGGTTTATTAAAAAAAAAAAAAAAAAAACTCTGCACATAGCATAGATCCAACGAATCGATGACTAAATTAATCGGCAACTATTTTAATAATCGATTTTAATCGATTTAATCGATTAGTTGTTGCAGCCCTAATCTCAACAAAACCAATTAATATTAAATATCTAAAATTAAGATTTTTTTTAATTGACAAGATGTTTTGTTTCTTAGCATTCTTACATAATGATAGTCTATTTAACTAACTTGGCCTCAAAATTCAAAAAAATCTTCAATAATTAGTTTTGTTTTAACATCTACTGGTTAGAAATGAACAGACACATGGTGTCCGACAGTTTTCTTCTCGCTAATCAGGAGGGAGGAGGCATTTCGTAGTGGTTTGGTTAAGGGCTAAACAAATAAATGGCGATTGATTGATGAAAAACCTCAGGGTT
>NC_084743.1:28000633-28043133 GCF_033978785.1 Entelurus aequoreus | reverse complement strand
GCTCATCTAAGATGAACTGATGCAAAGTGGAAAAGTGTTCTGTGGTCTGACGAGTCCACATTTAAAATTGTTTTTGGAAACCGTGGACGTCGTGTCCTCCGGACCAAAGAGGAAAATAACCATCTGGATTGTTCTAGGCACAAAGTTCAAAAGCCAGCATCTGTGATGGTGTGTGAGTGTATTAATGCCCAAGACATGGGTAACTTACACATCTGTGAAGGCACCATTGATGCTGAAAGGTACATACAGGTTTTGGAGCAACATATGTTGCCATCCAAGCAACCTTATCATGGAAGCCCCTGCTTATTTCAGCAAGACAATGCCAAGCCACGTGTTACAACAGCGTGGCTTCATAGTAAAAGAGTGCAGGTACTAGACTGGCCTGCCTGTAGTCCAGACCTGTCTCCATTTGAAAATGTGTGGCGCATTATGAAGTCTAAAATACCACAACAAAGACCCCGAACTGTTGAACAACTTCAGCTGTACGTCAAGCAAGAACGGGAAAGATCTCCACCAGAAAAACTTAAAAAATTGGCCTCCTCAGTTCCCAAACATTTACTGAGTGTTGTTAAAAGGAAAGGCCATGTAACACAGTGGTAAAAATGCCCCTGTGCCAACTTGTTTGCAATGTGTTGCTGCCATTAAATTCTAAGTTAATGATTATTTGCAAAAAAAAATATGTTTCTCAGTTTGAACATTAAATATCTCAATTGAATATACGTTGAAAATGATTTGCAAATCATTGTATTCTGTTTTTATTTACGAATTACACAACGTGCCAACCTCACTGGTTTTGGGTTTAGTGTATGTATGTATATATGTATATGTACTTATACACATATGTGTGTTTCATATATCTCTAGCCGAGGTTGCTGTGGTTTATCTGTTAAACAGTGCTCAATGCCGGAGTCGAGCAGAATATTCCTTAGGTCAGGAAAAACCTAAGGAATTATATATATATATATATATATATATATATATATATATATATATATATATATATATATATATATATATATATATATATATATATATATATATATATATATATATGCACACACACATGTGGGCATTATATTGTTTTAACTGGCATTAAAAATACCATTAAAAAGCCTTACATTAGATGTGCTAAAACCTGTAGAAACCCTGGGTGAGTCGGGGCCATCCCAGCTGACTTTAAGTACACATTGGACCAGTTGCCCCCCAATCATAGGGCACATGTAGCCATGGTGGCGCATGCCGGCTGATGGCGTGACCTCAGAATGTAGAGACAGAAGGCGGTGTGCAGGTCAAAAATTGTAATTCATTTTTAGAGGGCAAAAGGCTGTTGCAAGTCATGTCGCGGCAGACGATAATGTAGCACTGGCAAGGAGCAACATCAATCCATCCATTCATTTTATATTGCTTGTTCCTGTCGGGGTCGCGGGGGTGCTGTAGTCTATCCCAGCTGCATTCGGGCGGTAGGCGGGGTACACCCTGAACAAGTTGCCACCTCATTGCAGGGTCAACACTGATAGACATACAACATTCACATTCACATTCACACACTGGGGCCAATTTAGTGTTGCCAATCAACCTATCCCCAGCTGCATGTCTTTGGAGGTGGGAGGAAGCCGCAGTACCCGGAGGGAACCCACGCAGCAACAGTTGAACCTAAATAGAATTGATTAGACAAAGAAAACAGGAGTGCTGGCAGAAAACTAAACAGAAAGTGAAGATGCAGCAAAACAAAGAGTCCAACAGGAATTAGAATGATAATAAAGACAGGAAATGATGCAGAACACAGGGAAACAGCTAACAAGGTACAAACTGTCATGTCCTGACACGTGTGTACGAACAATCATTCTCACTCACATTCACAACTATAGACAATTTAGAATCTTCAGTTACCTAACATGCATAGTTTTGGGATATGGGATGGAGCCGGAGATCCTGTAAAACATGAACAACTCCCCACAGAGATGTTTCGATCGAGATGTTATCCAAGACATTCTAACCATCCTAAACTATTTTCAAAACCTTGTAATTATATTTGATAATTAGGGATGTCCGATAATGGCTTTTTGCCGATATCCGATATTCCGATATTGTCCAACTCTTTAATTACCGATACCGATATCAACCGATACCGATATCAACCGATATATATATAGGCAGTCGTGGAATTAACACATTATTATGCCTAATTTGGACAACCAGGTATGGTGAAGATAAGGTACTTTTTAAAAAAAATTGTAAAATAAGATAAATAAATTAAAAACATTTTCTTGAATAAAAAAGAAAGTACAACAATATAAAAACAGTTACATAGAAACTAGTAATGAATGAAAATTAGTCAAATTAACTGTTAAAGGTTAGTACTATTAGTGGACCAGCAGCACGCACAATCATGTGTGCTTACGGACTGTATCCCTTGCAGACTGTATTGATATATATTGATATATAATGTAGGAACCACAATATTAATAACAGAAAGAAACAACCCTTTTGTGTGAATGAGTGTAAATGGGGGAGGGAGGTTTTTTGGGTTGGTGCACTAATTGTAAGCGTATCTTGTGTTTTTTATGTTGATTTAATTAAAAAAAACAAAAAAAACGATACCGATAATAAAAAAACTGATACCGATTATTTCCGATATTACATTTTAACGCATATATCGGCCGATAATATCGGCAGGCCGATATTATCGGACATCTCTATTGATAATTGATTGTTTTATTCTGACCCATTAACATCCCAAAGACCAATGGTTGCCATGCTCTGGTGTCAGTTGTTATAATCAGAAACCTCCGTCTGTTTGAATTGCTTCCTATCCATTTAATTCCATACAAGCACTGTGTGTTGCACGACCAAACTCATAACTCCAAACAATCATATCTTATATCAACTCTCCCATTGAAATTAATTAAAATTAGTTGAATCCATGCTTGGCCCTCCCAAAACGACACAATATGAATGTGCCTTTAAGAAAGACAAACTTTTAAATGAAAAAAAATATTTGAAAAATATTACAATAGTAGTACAAAAAACTACAGTGCTGTAGTTTTATGAAGTTATGTAATACAGTAATAATAATGTTGTTACGGTACAGAGGGAAGAAGACGCCACAAAATGCAGGGACGTAGTATTAGCTCTATTATTTTATATTTACAATAGTATGAAGTGTGAAACTAATCCAAAATGTGCATGTGTGTGACTATATGTAGCGATTATCTGATGAGTGTTACCAGGAGTGTTGAGCGAGAGGCGGAAGTCCAAGGGGGCAAGGCAAGCTCGGAGATCCAGAGACAGGCAGGAGGTCTGGGGCAAGAGTGAGGCGTCAAAAGTCTGTGTCCAGGCGGGAAGTCGCGATCCAAAGAGGCAGCCAGGGGAAACAGAGGGGATACAGGGAGACGAGACACACATCTCGTCGTCAGGGAACGGAGGAATGCCGCTGGGACGACACAGGAACACAAGACAAATGAAACACGGAGGAGGAGAAAACACAGAGAGAGAGAGAGCAGAGAGCTTGACACGAGTTGGCTTACTGTACGGAACAGGAAACTATGTTCTGGCCCGGAACGCAGGTTTGCAGTGGCTTAAGAAGCCCAGGGAGCTCATCAGCGACAGGTGATGAGCTGGCTGCAGCAGGAGTGGCGCGCGCTGGTGCGTGCTTAGAGGTGCGCTCAGCGCAGCACACAGATCAATACGCATTGGAATGTGCCCGGGTTGTAACAAATGTAAAGCATTTACCTCTTCCAGCAGACTGAAAAGGACTGATTGCTGTCTTCCGGTCTCATTAGACCCAACATATACAATGAGCCAAGTTACCAAAGAGGGACGGCTGAAATAGCAAGTAATGGTGTTGAAAAGCGTATATTCCTAGTTATGCTATCTCCCACAATCAGTGTTGTAGTAGAAAAGAGTGGACGCATATCAGGCAATGTGTTGGGAGTATTGCTAGGCAATGACATTGCTGGTTCGTGGAGCAGCAGTGCATTGGAGACCCCAAGTCACCAGACTCTGCTAAGGTATTTTGATCTCTAGCTAATGCTAGCAGGTAAGTTTGGATGTTTTGGGGCGGATCTTACGGTGTTCACTGTGACATTAGCTGTGCCATCTAGCGGCTTGGAGGCTCCTAACTTAAATCATGCTCGCAATTTAAAGCATGACAAAAAGCCAAGAGTCGCCTCATATCGCACTATACTTGTAGATTAATGTACTCACTTTGTTTTTGTTCAGCTAGCATGTGTTATGCATATTAGCCCTATACTGGCTCAGCTGGAAAAATTCCAATTGGCCCACAAACCGCATTAAATAATTGATCCCCTGATCTGGATATGTAGAAATTTCACAGTTTGGTATTTAAGTTGATTTGTTGTTGTTTAAGTGATGTGTGTCATGTGTCCCAGTTGTCCATGGTGTGATTCGTCACATCATGTTATCAATAACAGCAGCTAGTGAGTCCCACCTCATGAATCTAAAACAAATATTCACTGCTGCTTGGGTCCGTCAAACTGTGAGATGTTTTACCTAGTGGTTGATGTGTTTTCCAATTGACCGAGTGTCTCTCTCATTCAAGCTCGCACACTATCTGCCCACAGTGGGCACCTCTATTGCTGCAAGATGCCTAAACCAGCACTTTGATATTTCTAGTTATATATTATATATTTCTAATTTATAGCTAAAATGAATGGTACGAGCGTCAGGTTCAAGCCTGCATAATTTACAGACACAGATCCCAGCAGGCGCAAGACATTAAAACAAAGTTAAGAACTTGTCGAATTAGGTACTGACGTTGAGCAACTCAAACCTAACTTTGAAACAACATGCTTTTTGACGACATGTAATCAATGTTGGGTTCTGACGTTGATTTGACCATTGAATTTTGGTCATTTTCCAACCAATATTTTACAACACAAATACAACGTTGAAACAACATGCTTTTGACGTTGTTGTGTACGGGAGGAGTAGACGGCACAGACAACAAGGGGCATAGTATTTAGTACTATAATTTATTATATATATATATATATATATGTTTTATATATATAATAACAAACAATAAATATGAATAGACTAAGGAAATGGAATGTGACAAAAATCCAAGAGTGTGTGTGTGTGCGACCATGTGTATGAATTAATTGTTGAGTGTTACCGTAAATGTTGAGCAAGAGGCAAGTCCAAAAGGGGCAGAGCAAGCTCATAGATCCGTGAATCAAGCAGGAAGTTGGGGGCTATAGCGGCGCGTAGGAGGTCCGTGTCCAAGCGAGAGGTCAAGATCCAAGAGGCAGTCCGGGAAGCAGATGAACAAGGAATGACGAGACACACAGCTCGTCAACGCGGGAACGTAGGTCTACAGTAGGATCGACAAGGAGGACACGAGACAATCAATATAACGGGGAAGAAAATACAGAGAGCAAAGAGTGAGCATAGAGCATGGCGTGGCTGACTGTACGCGAACAGAAGATTACGTTCTGGCCCTGAACGCAGGTCTGCGCTGGCTTAAGAATCCCAGGAAGCTCATCAATCACAGGTGCGCGGAGTGCAGATTGGTTGCAGATGCTTGCTGCCACCGGAGTGACGCGTGGATGAGATGAGCGGCCGTGGGCGCGTCCCGAGCTGTGCTCCGCGGGGCTCATAGATGAATGCGCATTGGCATGCGCTCGAGCCGTGACAGACGTTTATTCAGTGTCAGATTGTGATGTTGATTTGACCATTGGAATTTGGTAATTTCCCAACCGACAACGTTGATCCAACGTTAGACACTAACATAGTCTCAATTTACAAATACAACTATTTTGCAACGTTGTTTCAAAGTCCATTTTAAAGGACATGCATTTATAATCAATGTTGTATTATTGTCTTGTACCTGCTGGGACATTGAATGATACAACACAAAATCAATAGGTTAAACATAACTGACCTGTAAATTGCACCCAGCTTGCTTTTTACGTCCATCAAGTCAGCTATAACGAAGGACAAGGTTCCAGAGCAAAAGTATATAGACATATACAAGTACCCCATTTACTTACCGTTGTCTTACAATCTTTAATCGATGCAATATTGGCCTCTTTCTCCCCAAAAATACAGTTACGTGCAGCATCTTAGCATTAAAGCAATGATTTATTGTCACATTGTATACTGTGAGTTGCTCGTAGCTGAGTGAGCAACACGTAATTAGTGTCTGTGTTTTAGCTTATTAGCCCTGCAAAATCAGAAGACACGGGGCCAATCCAATTGATCTTTTAAGAAACAAAGATCAACTGAAACCATATTGAAAGACATGATATGGTGTTTAAACCGTTTAACTACAAATTGTTCACCACACAGACGGAATCTTTTGTTTGAGGGCTCAATTTTCTGCTTGCATACAGCATGCTTTATGACTGTAATCTACCTGTCTTTTGGGATCTTTGAGAATGCAGCAACATGATCTCCCCTCTCCATCTCATCCTGGCGCACACTTCGGTTTGAACGGCACATAAACTAACTCAAACGCGGTTTTTCCTGCCATTAAGGTTGTTTTGTACATTGTTTTGATTTTATGTGGTGTTATGCAGGATGCATGGCATCATCTCCCGAAACTTTATTTACACACACGTAAACATTGTATTTGTTTACATTTTTAAAAAAAAAGGGTACTAAAAAAGTTATTTGCTAAAAGTTTGTGTGTACTAAAACACGTGCAAACCTGATAGCACACGCAAAACTGATCTACTAAAAATGTGCGAAGCGGATTGTGTTTGTTAAGTGAGCAAAATAAGGCATATAATCCATTTTGCGTCTCTGTCTTCATTAATATGCAAAATATATGCTGATCATCAAAACACCCACCAAACCGGGAGGAGTAGCTGCAAATATAAATATTTAGCATGAGCAATGTGAATTTATCAACACTCATCACTGTTTTGCGAGCACTATTTTGCGTTTTATTTAGCATGTGCAAACTGACACTGTTCTACACACGGCTGCAGGGCCATTGCTCGTGCTCCACAGACAAATGACGGACGGACGAGAATCCTCCGTCTTACATGTGTGTGTCAACATTTTGGATGGTCAGAAATAAAAATCATTAGACATATTGTATATTCAGCAACATCACTTTATAGCTGCTAGAGCAGAGTTTTTTAACCACTGTGTGTCGTGAGATACAGTCTGGTGTGCCATGGGAGATTATGTAATTTCAACTAATTGGGCTAAAAAATGTTTTTGCACACCAGTAATTATAATCCGCAAATAATGTGCCGTAGTTGAGTGTCGATGCTGTCTGGAGCTTGGCAGAATAACCGTGTAATACTCTTCCATTTCAGTAGGTGGCAGCAGGTAGCTAATTGCTTTGTAGATGTCGGGAACATGGTTTGTCGTGATCCCAATATGCAGACGACAGCGGGAGGCAGTGTGCAGGTAAAAGGTATCTAACGCTTAAACCAAAATAAACAGAAAGCGAGTGCCGCTAAGAAAAGTAATTGAAGCTTTGGGATGGCTATGCAGAACAAAACTAAAACTGAACTGGCTGCAAAGTAAACAAAAACAGAATGCTGGACGACAGCAAAGACTTACAGCGCGTGGAGCAGACGGCGTCCACAAAGTACATCCGTACATGACAATCAACAAAGTCCCCAAAAAGAAGGATAGCATCTGCACAATTGAAATAGTCTTGATTGTGAAAACAAAGCAGGTGCGGGGAATAGCGTTCAAGGAAGACATGAAACTGCTATAGGAAAATACCAACAAAACAGGAAAAGCCACCAAAATAGGAGCGCAAGACAAGAACTAAAACACGACACACAGGAAAACAGCAAACAACTCAAAATAAGTCACGGCGTGATGTGACAGGTTGTGACAGTACACTTACTTTGAGACAAGAGCTATAGTGATGGATGGTTGGTTATGGTTTAAAGTCATATCCAACAATTGCGAGAACGACTTTTTAATCGTCAATATCGGCTGCTAAGTTTAATTTTTGAATGGTTTCTGCTAGTTGGGTGCCTCTGGATTTTTTCCAATGAAAACAATATGCCTTGGGTCAGAAAAGGTTAAAAAACACTGTGCTAGAGGATTTAAGAGGCAGATTAAAACAAATTCAATTGATGCGTTTTGGTGTATTATTATTATTTTTTTAATGACGTTTGTTTTTTTCCGCAAATAATATATAATGTTGAAATATTTGATATATGAAAAACTAATTATTTAAGTTTGCATTTTTGTTTTGCTTCTCAAGCGGAGTAAGTGCAGTCTTTCAACAATGAGCGCACATTCGGCGGTAAAAATAAACAATAATAAGTGGTTGCAATGTAAATGCAATGCATGGCTGCTTTAAAATGTTTGAAAACATAGCAAAATTCACAGGTGAAGCATGATAATATGATTGCGCAGTAAATGAGAGTGTATGTGTGGTGATGTTCCGCATAGTACTTGCAAAATCCTCATTTACAATTGCACACGCAGTGTTAATACGTTGCACGCACCACGCCCACTAATGGTACGCACTATTTAAAAAAATGCACACGCTGTTTAGCTATTAGGAAATCAGGCCCTTAATGTTCAGCAATGTTATTTTCTAAATTGACTGTTTTATTATACAATCAATCAATCTAAACATGGGCAAAGCATCGCAAAATAAACGTGTGCACATTAGTAAACATTGCCCTCAAAACTAAATCATGAATGGGGTGTACTGTCCTGGAAGTGTTTGCATTGCCAGCTCTAGGCTTTTTGTGGCCTTTAACTAAATGTTTTGTGGCCCCTTTCAGTCTTTTTTATCATGTTTGGGGTTTGATTGTATAAATTGCTAATCCAATCGAAATTTCCACAGATCCAAATGTCCCTCTGTATTGAAAGTATAAACAGTGCATATTTAAATGGACTTGACCATGGTCAGCGCCTGACTGTTCATGTTGGACCCACCGAGAAGTTGTGGCCCTAAACTACCACATAGAGTGTTTATGTCAAGAGCCTGAGGGTACGATAGAAGCTGAAGGCAGATGTACAATGTTTAGTTTTACTTTTCACAGCATTTTCAGTAGTTGTGCTAACATCAGCTGACCTTAATGGTCTGTAAAGCTTGTTGTTGGTCAAAAACCCAAATAAAATCTACATTTCATTGGTTCATGAATATCAATTCATTTTAAAAGTTCAGGCAAAAAAGTATACTTTGCCGCTGACTTCTCGATCCCTTTTAAACATGTGATTGTCAACATTTGGGTCTGCGAATGGCCTTCACATGGAGTTTAGATGCTTTGAAAAATGGTGCAGTTTGGCAGAGAAGTCCACCGTTATATTGTACACATTGTATCTGGTCTTTGAAGACGTTCAGGCGACCGTCAAGGACAAAATGCATAGCAAGTCATTATGTGTGGGGAAATTACAGTGAACATAATGTAAGATATGTTTGGCAGGTATGCATATTCTTCCATATACAAACAGTTCCTGTATACAAGTTCAGTTTTTCCAGTGAATTAGTGGAGCAGGTATGTCGATTTCTATGTAGCTGTAGAGGTTTACAGAAACAACATGGACTGGTTAAGGCTGCTACAATAGCATGTTTGCAAGGTTACGTTTATAAAGGTGGCTACAAGTAAATACACAATCCCAAACACAGCAGTCTGCTAAAGACTGCTGTATGTCTGCTTGAACATCCATTCATATTGTGTTTTTGTGGTGTACAATCCCTGGTTTTCTCCAGAACTGGCAGATATCACATGATATATGGCAGGCATGGAATAAGGCAAGACAAAGTAACTATGCCACTGATTGGACATATTTTAGACAGCTTCGAAATCAATGCACTTCGCTTATCAAAAAGGCCAAATAAGAATATTTTTTGTTGGTCACCACTGAGAATCTCAACAACACCCAGAAATGTTGGAAAGTGATCAAATCTCTGTCTGTGACTAAAAACACAGCAACTTTCCCCACATTTGTACTTCAAGAATCAGTGCCAGTGTATGATCGAACTGAAGTCTTGAATTGTTTTAACCAGCATTTTTGTATCATCCGGTTCTCTATTTGACTCAAAAGGGACGACTTTAGGGAATCCTTGTGCAGACTCTCCCATGTTTTTTGGAGATCCTTTTAATTGTGCTCCTTTTACTTGTCTTGAAGTGCATAAAGCCCTAAAAACACTAGACCACAGAAAGTCCCCCGGACCTGACTCAATTGAGCCTTATTTTTTTACGATGGCAGCTGATTTTATAGCAGAGCCACTTTCAATCATTTTAATCCGTCAGTTAAAAACAAGGACATTCCATCAGTTTGGAAATATGTTGGTGATTCAGCAGTTCTTTGTAATTAAAGGCCAATATCAAATGTATGTGTTTTATCAAAGACTCTGGAATCTCTTGCTTGTGATCAGCTGAAAGAGTTCCTCTCTTCAAATACAATTATTTGTATATATCAATCAGGTTTCAGGAAACAGCTCAGCATCATCACTGCTACAATTAAGGTGGTAAATGACATAATTGTAGTGCTTGATAAAAAAAAGTACTGTCCCTCACTTTTTATTGATCTCTACAAGTCTTTGACACAGTAGACCACGCTATTTTAAAACTGGCTTTTTCTCATTGGTCTGTCAGGACATACGGTCGCTTGGTTTTCAAATTATTTAGAAAAGACCCACTGTATTAAAGGCCTACTGAAACCCACTACTACCGACCACACAGTCTGATAATTTAAATATAAATGATGAAATCTTAACATTGCAACACATGCCAATACGGCTGGGTTAACTTATAAAGTGCAATTTTAAATTTCCCGCTAAACTTCCGGTTGAAAACGTCTATGTATGATGACGTATGCGTGTGACGTCAATCGTTGAACCGGAAGTATTGGTACACCATTGAATACAATACAAAAAGCTCTGTTTTCATCTCAAAATTCCACAGTATTCTGGACATCTGTGTTGGTGAATATTTTGCAATACTGTAAAGAAGAAAGTTGTAGGTGGGATCGGTGTATTAGCGGCGGACTACAGCAACACAACTAGGAGGACTTTGAGATGGATAGCAGACCCGCTAGCCGCCGACCTCACCTTGACTTCCTCCGTCTCCGGGCCGCCGACCGCATCTATGATCGTCGCTCCGTCGATCGCTGGAACACAGGTGAGTACTGGTGTTGATGAGCAGATGAGGGCTGGCGTAGGTGGAGCGCTAATGTTTTTAGCATAGCTCTGTGAGGTCCCGTTGCTAAGTTAGCTTCAATGGCGTCATTAGCAACAGCATTGTTAAGCTTCGACAGCCTGGAAAGCATTAACCGTGTAGTTACTTGTCCATGGTTTAATAGTATTGTTGATTTTCTGTCTATCCTTCCAGTCAGGGGTTTATTTATTTTGTTTCTAACTGCATTTAAGCCCGATGTGCTATCACGTTAGCTCCGTAGCTAAAGAGCTTTGCTGATGTATTGTCGTGGAGATAAAAGTCACTGTGAATGTCCATTTCGCGTTCTCAACTTTCATTTTCAAGAGAATATAGTATCCGAGGTGGTTTAAAATACAAATCCGTGATCCACAATAGAAAAAGGAGAAAGTGTGGAATCCAATGAACCCTTGTACCTAAGTTACGGTCAGAGCGAAAAAAGATATGTCCTGCACTACAATCTAGTCCTTCACTCTCACGTTCCTCATCCACGAATCTTTCATCCTCGCTCAAATTAATGGGGTAATCGTCGCTTTCTCGGTCCGAATCGCTCTCGCTGCATTGTAAACAATGGGGAAATGTGAGGAGCCCTTCAACCTGTGACGTCACGCTACTTCCGGTACAGGCAAGGCTTTTTTTATCAGCGACCAAAAGTTGCGAACTTTATCGTTGATGTTCTCTACTAAATCCTTTCAGCAAAAATATGGCAATGTCGCGTAATGATCAAGTATGACACATAGAATGGATCTGCTATCCCCGTTTAAATAAAAACAAATCATTTCAGTAGGCCTTTAAATATGAGGGAATTTGTTCATAATTTGTCACTGTTCATAAAGGGGTGCCTCAGTGATCTGTATTGGGGCCCCTCTTAATTATCTTATAAATCAATGATCTCAAACATTTCTCTGATGCTAATATGCATTTTTATGCTGACAATACAATTATGTATTGCTCTGAATCATCTGTTGAACAGGCTGTTAATTCCCTGCAGAAAGTTTTTGTCGCTGTGCAGAATTCCCTTATTGACTTAAAACCGTTTCTCAATGCTGACAAGACAAAACGTATGCTGTTTTCCAAGCATAGGAAGGTGCCTCAAACTCCCCCGGTAGTGTCCACTCTTGAAGGGAATGTCATAGAAGTGGTGCATGAATATAAATACCTTTGTGTTTTAATTGATGACTCTCTCACTTTTAAACTTTTTATTGATCACCTGATGAAGAAACTAAAACTTGAATTGTGTTTTTTCTTCCGTAATAAGAGACATTTTTCTTTTGGTGTAAAAAAGCGCCTTGTCTCTGCCACATTTTTATCTGAGCTTTTTTATATGAATGCTACTCATTCTTGTCTTCAGATGGTGGACTGCTGACCATGCTTCTTTGAGGTTCATCACCATGACATACCACTGTGACTTGTACTCTCGGGTGGGATGGTCTTCTCTGTCCACAAGGAGATAGTGTCATTGGTACATCTTTATTTACAAGGCTCAGCGGTAGGAAATAGATGGGTCTTCTGGGACTTTTGCCCGAATATATTTGGGCATTGATTTCACAGAGAAGTACGAACTCTTATGCGCTGAGATCCAACGATCAGCTGTTGCTCTCTGTCCCTTTTGCTTGCATTGAACTAGGGAAAAAACGCTTTTGTCTAAGCAGCTCCTTGTGGTGGAACATGCTACAAAGAGACATGAAGCTGACTGAATGTTTATCCTTAAATGCTTTTAAATCTAAACTGGTAGCATTTAAATGAGCTTCAGTTATCTGTAACTGTTTTACTTGATGTCCAAACATAATTTTTTTGGGGAAAATTATCATGAACTTAAAATTTAATGGCAGCAACATATTGCAAAAAAGTTGGCACAGGGGCGTTTTACCACTGTGTTACATGGCCTTTCTTTTTAACAACACTCAGTTAACGTTTGGGAACTGATGTACATCTTAAGTAATTCAACAGTCCAGGGTCTACGTTGTCGTATTTTAGGCTTCATAATGCGCCACACATTTTCAATGGGAGACAGGTGTGGACTACGGGCAGGCCAGTCTAGTACCTGCACTCTTTTACTATGAAGCCACGCTGTTGTAACACATGGCTTGGCATTGTCTTGCTGAAATAAGCAGGGGCGTCCATGATAACGCTGCTTGGATGGCAACATATGTTGCTCCAAAACCTGTATGTACCTTTCAGCATGAATGGTGCTTTCACAGATGTATAAGTTACCCATGTCTTGGGCACTAATATACCCCCATACCATCACAGATGCTGGCTTTTGAACTTTGCGCCTATAACAATCCAGATCGTTCTTTTTCTCTTTGTTCTGGAGGACACGACGTCCACAGTTTCCAAAAACAATTTGAAATGTGGACTCGTCAGACCACAGAACACTTTTACACTTTGTATCAGTCCATCTTAGATGAGCTCGGGCCCAGCGAAGATGGCGGCATTTATGGGTGTTAAAGTTAAAGTTAAAGTACCAATGATTGTCACACACATAGTTGTTGATAAATCGCTTTCGCTTTGCATTGTAAAGTTTTAACTTGCACTTACAGATGTAGCAACAAACTGTAGTTACTGACAGTAGTTTTCTAAAGTGTTACTGAGCCCGTGTAATGATATCCTTTACACACTGATGTCGCTTTTTGATGCATCACCGCCTGAGGGATCCAAGGTCACGGCCAATGTTACGTGCAGTGATTTCTCCAGATTCTCTGAACCTTTTGATGATATTACAGACTTTATATGGTGAAATCCCTAAATTCCTTGCAATAGCTCGTTGAGAAATGTTGTTCTTAAAATCTTCGACAATTTGCTCACACATTTGTTCACAAAGCGGTGACCCTCGCCCCATCCTTTGTTTGTGAATGACTGAGCATTTCACGAAGCTGCTTTTATACCCAATCATGGCACCCACCTGTTCCCAATTAGCCTGTCCACCTGTAGGATGTTCCAAATAAGTGTTTGATGAGCATTCCTCAAGTCTTTTTTTCCACTAGTGACAGCTTTTTTTTTAAATGTTGCAGGCATCAAATTCAAAATGAGCTAATATTTGCAAAAAATAAAAATGTTTCCCAGTTCGAATGTTAAGTATCTTGTCTTTGCAGTCTATTCAATTGAATATAGGTTGACAAGGATTTTCAAATCATTGTATTTCCGTTTACAAGGTGCCAACTTCACTGGTTTTGGGGTTTGTAATTGTTTGTGTAGCTCTGCTGCCTCTTTGCCAGGACTCCCTTGAAAAATAGGTTTTTAATCTTAGTGGGATTTTTTCCTGGTTAAATAAAGGTTAAATAAAAAATGTAAACAAATTATCTCCATGAATAGAGCATATACAACATCTTTAGCATTATATTATTGAAACATTGTTGCCTTTTTTGCAGGATGATGTTCTTCACTGACTATGGGAACGTGGCCAAGGTGGAGCGCTGCAACATGGATGGCACAAACCGGACACGGCTGGTGGATTATAACATTGAGCAGCCCACAGCTGTGGCATTGGATGTGGTCAAAAAGATGGTGTACTGGGCAGATGCCTACCTGGATTACATTGATGTTGTGGATTACCAAGGCAAAAACCGACACACCATTACCCAGGTAAGCCGAGTGCGTGACTGCATTTTTGCATTTTTAAATGGCCCATTTTATTTTAAGACATTTGGTTCTTCTTACGCGCATGAGTCATCCTAATTTTGACATAGGTCAGTTCACTATGGCGAGGTGCATGAATAAGAGACACCAGGGGGCAAATCTTTCAAAATAACTCTTCAGCAGTCCGACCGTTCATTAAAATACTACTTTAGGCAAGGTAGGCTACACATTCATGCGAGATGTGTATTTCATCCACAGGATGATGTTTTTGCATATGATAATACTGCTAGCGGCCCACATAGACAGGCTTGAAATGCCAATGAGCTTGAATTTTACAAGATAGACTGAGCAAAATTCCCACATAAAAGGAAGTAAATGCTCTCAGAGCTGAGATAGGTGGGCGGGTGGTGTGGCTCGGATTGTAGAGCGGCCATGCAGAAACTTGAGGGTTCCTGGTACGAACCCAGATTCTGCCATCGTAGTCACTGCTATTGTGTCCTTTGCTATGGCACTTCACACACATTTCTCCCAGTGCCACTAACACTGGCGTGTGAATGTTAATGAATGTTTGGTAGGTGCAAATTGGCAGCCATGTTTCCGTCAGTCTATCCCAGGCTACAAATGAAGCTTCCCACCGTCATGTGTGAATGCAGAGGGAATGACTGAATGGTTCTTAGTTCTCACTGTTAAAGATAACATGATTATTATAATTATTTATATTAGTAAAACTTTATTTATATATGCTTTCCTTATTCAGTAGTACCTCAACTTTGCAGCTGGGGAACTTACAGTACAGGGTGAAAGAAACATAATATCTTGATTCTTTCTGATGTCTTGCGTGTATCGAGGAATTAACAGTGAATAATCTTTGAAGTCATTTCTAGGACCAAGCTCATTACTTAAAATCCCAAAGCCAATTGAAATATAAATAATTTATTCCGTTCTTGCCCACCCATTCATTTTTAATAATCTATATTATGCTGTGTTAATAATAACTGGAATGCACATAGTTAGATCCCATTGTACAGTGCTGTTATTGTACAAGCTTCTGATGTTATGGGGGAAGGAGACGACAACGGCAGGAATCAGTTCAAGAGGTTTATTGAAACTGACGATGTACTGGGGTGTGTATGCTACTAAAAGTGTATGGTGCAAGACGATGGGAAGTATTAGCAATGTAATTTTTACCAGAGGGTGTTGTTTGTTTGAAGCACTCAGCTTATGAACAGGGACCGACAGTTAAAATATACATCATCATATAATTAATTTTTTCATATTTTTTCATTTATTTATTTCAGGCAATGACATAACAAAGTACAAAGTTGACAACACATAATAATATGAATTAATATAGTGCAAAAGGTAATGTATAGTATGTAATGCATGATTGTCCAGTTTTGCCTGAAAGGGAGTGGGAAGAAGATAATTTATTTAATCCCACCCTCAGTTCTCCATTCAGTGATTATTCACATGAGTTTCACTGTTACTTTGTTCAAGGATTATAATACAGATGTTGTATCATAGTGCCATTACCACAGGTAACAATAATTATTACACTGTAACAATAATTTGTATCAACAATGTAGGAATAATGAATACACCAACAATGGTAATAGACAAAATGCCAACAATGGTAATAGACAACATAGCAATAATGGTAATACACATATAATACACAGAATACAGTACAATACAATACATTTCAAAATCTACCGACCAAATAACCATTTACAATTTCATTTATAAATAAAAAAGGATTATTTAAATCCACAAAATCAGTCTCAAATTTGATTGAAAGGTTGCATCTTGAAGATCTGCGATAATCTCAGCATACATACAGTGGTCAAGACCAAAATTATGCAATTTTTTTTATTTATTTAGTATTAGCACTAAGGTTATGTGAATATTAATAGTATTCTAGTCATTTAAAATGAAACGTTAAACATATCAACATATATCTCCCAAATTGTCCCTATGGCAAGGTCAAATATGTTTTATGTTTCTTGACCTATACTTAAATCTACCTACTTCTGGTATTGAATTAAAACAGCTTGAATTGCATTTATTATACAGTAAGTACTTATGCAATGGAGCGGTATAGTATAAAGTGTATGTGTGTGTGTGCGTGTGAATTTCAAGGGCTAATACCAATACCTTAGAGATAGGTATAATGGTGGTTTTCTGGTTTATTTATACATTCAGACTCATGTTTCTAGTGCCCCTGATGTCACGTCGCAGCCCCTTGAGTTCAACTCCACTTCTTGTGTGCGAGGCCTATTCTACCATGTCACTTTTCATGGGTGTCAGCCTGTTAAATGTAGCATGGGCACCGATGTATTAGTCCAGCACCGAGCTCCCTAGAGCAGTGGTCCCACCTGTGCCGCGGCCCGGTACTGGTCCGTGGATCGATTGGTACCGGGCCGCGCAATAAATTTAAAAAATATATATTTATTAAATCAACATAAAAAACACAAGATACACTTACAAGTAGTGCACCAACTCAAAAAACCTCCCTCCCCCATTCATTCACACTCATTCGCACAAAAGGGTGTTTCTTTCTGTTATTAATATTTCTGGTTCCTACCTTATATATCAATATAGATCAATACAGTCTGCAGGGATACAGTCCGTAAGCACGCATGATTGTATTTTTTTATGACAAACCCCCTCCCCCCCAGTCCGTGGGACAAATTTTCAAATGTTGACCGGTCCGCAGTTACAAAAAAGGAAAAGGTTGGGGACAACTGCCCTAGAGGTAGCCAGCTTCTCAGTCGAGTATTTTGGCCTGTGCTCCTCTCATTGTCTGCATGCTTTGAGATAACACTCATCAGTTCTCAAGTGTTTAGCTTTAGGGGATACAGGTGAAAAGCTCATTTGATCTTCTTTCCTTTTTTTCAGGTGTCGAATATTTATGCATTAACTGTGTTTGAGAACTACCTCTATGCTACCCGCTCTGACCCTTCCAAAGATATTTTGACTGTGGAGCTGCTGCAAATCCACAGGTTCAACATCACTGCGGAGATCAAGACACTCGCAAGTCTGGGAAAGACACAAACCCTCCGTGTTTACCATAAAGTCACACAAACAACAGGTAAGGCATTTCCCATGTCGTGAGGGGAGTTAAGCTGAAAAATAATATTACTTGCACTATTTTTGTTCGCAGTTAGGACACATGCGTGTGAAATGGATTCATATGGGAAATCGGGTGGATGCTTCCATATTTGTCTGCTCAGTGGCAGCTACAAGTCCAGAACGTGCCATTGCCGTGTTGGCTACAACTTAGGTTCTGATGGACAATCCTGCAAAAGTAAGTATGCCCTGTTTGTATAAAGTACCGCAATACTAATGAATCATATTCAGTACTATACCGCCTAAAAAGTACCGGTCCCCCAACCAACCCCCCCTTTGAATATGACCAATGTATGATCCTGTAACGACTTGGTATCGGATTGATACCCTGATTTGTGGTATCATCCAAAACTAATGTAAAGTATCAAACAACAGAAGAATAGGTGATAATTCCATTTTAACAGAAGTGTAGATAGATCATGTTAAAAGACAAAGTAAGCAGATATTAACAGTAAATAAACAAGTGGATTAATAATCAATTTTCACAGCTTGTCCCTCATAATGTTGACAAAATAATAGAATGATAAATGACACAATATGTCACTGCATAGGTTAGCAGCTAAATTAGGAGCCTTTGTTTGTTTACTTACTACTAAAAGACAAGGTGTCTCGTATGTTCACTATTTTATTTAAGGACAACATTGCAATAAGAAACATATGTTTAATGTACTGTAAGATTTTGTGTTTAAATAAAGCCAATAATGCAATTTTTTGTGGTGCCCTTTTAGGTAGAAAAGTATCGAAAAGTACCGACAAATGTCAAAATACATTTTGGTACCGGTACGGGTACCAACATATTGGTATCGGGACAAAACTAATACACTAATATATAAATACAAAAATAAAAATAAAAAATAAAAAAATAAAATAAAAAACAACATATATATATATATATATATATATATATATATATATATATATATATATATATATATATATATATATATATATATATATATATATATATATATATATACATATATATATATGTATATATATATAATTTAATGAGTTAACTCATATGATCAATCACAAAAAATTATTGCATTACTCATGAACACACTTGTATGCAATTTATTTTGTCCATGCAAGCTCTTTTACCTTATAAAGAAATCACTCCAAAATACAGCCTGAAAGAACTTTTACTTTAGAACAGTTACCAAGTTTTGTGCAAATAAATTAAATGCATTCAAGTAAATAAAAAATAAAAAATTTCTTGGGTGACATTCTGACATTTGTGTACAAATATTGGGGTCTTTTCCTAAAGGGGCTCTATTTTGCAAAACCAACTTTGCATACCTATTGGGACCTGCTTATGTGTGTTTTAGATCTGCAAAAGTCCTGAAATCAAATCGTGAAGGCAATGCAGAGATATTTCTAAAACAATCTTGCTTTTCTTGCTACTTCCTCCAAACGGTCCGTTTGGAAATTTGTTCTAGTGTGACGTCAGCTAGAAAAATAACCCAAACATACTTGCGCGAGTCAGCCTACTGTAAATTGTTTAAATATGGCTATACCACAACATCATCTCCACGATAACGGCACTGACAGGATGGACGTCATTTTAGCTCTATTTATGTATATTACACTATATATATATATATATATATATATATATATATATATATATATATATATATATATATATATATATATATATATATATATATATATATATATACAGTGTATATATATAAACGAGGGAATGGAGTGTGACCAAATCCAAGAGTGTATGGTGTGTGAAATATGTAGGAATTAAATGAGTGTTACTGGGAGTGTTGAGCAAGAGGCGAAAGAGGTGTGAGGCTGGCTCAGAGGTCGGTGAACAGACGTGAGGTCGAGGGGAGGAGAGAGGCGTCGAAGTCCGTGTCCAGGTGGGAGGTCGAGATCCAAGATGCAGCCAGGTAACCAGAGGGTATGCGGGGAGACGAGACACAGCTCGTGACGTGGGAACGAAGGCAGGCTGAAGGGAGGCGACAAGGAGGACACGGGGCAATGAACACGACGGGGGAGAAACACAGAGAGAAAAAGAGTGCACATAGAGCTTGATGTGTCGGCTTACTATACTGAACAGGAAACTACGTTCTGGCCCAGGATAGCAGGTTGTGCTGGCTTAAGAAGGCAGGTCTCATCGTCAGCTTCAGGTGTGTTGATTGCCGGCGATCGATTGCAGCTGCTTGCTGCATTCGGACTGGGATGCGCCTGGCGTGCTCCTAGAGGTGCACCCAGCGCATCGCACACATGAATGCGCACGGATGTGCGCCCGGGCCGTGACAGAAACCCAGTGAAGGACAATGCTCTGTTGTCGTTTGCTTTAACCGGCGTAAATCACTGAAAACACTTTCAGCCTCATTTGGAGTAAAAAGTGCCTTAATTTTAACTTTTATGATTTGTGGCAATGTGGCTTCAACTGTAAGAAAGTAGCTCCGAGTGTGTGCAAAGATTTGTCATGCATCAACCACAAACCTTCATAAAAGATGGATTTTCCGAAAAAACTTTGTTTAATGGCGGAGTCGTTGACTACTATTTATGGCAATGTAGGAGAGAAACCATGTTTTAATGCAGCCAAACATTGGAAAAATGTCTGAAAAACAAAACCTATTCAACATTTTGATCAAAGAACCAGCAATACATGATATGTAGACCAAAAGAAAGTGTTTTAAAAATGGAAAAAAAAAATCATAATATGACCCCTTTAAGCTAATTTCAATTATGCAAGCGAGTAATCACCGGTGAGATGCACCTCAATTATTATTTTTTTTTTTTAAAGCTTGTTACGGATATTTTCATATAGCCTGATTATTTTTGTGTTGGGATGTTTTTAGAACTGTCGTCGACACTGCTAATTGCAAGCACTCCTAATGAACGCCTGAAAAGGACAACATAAGGTCATAATAGAGCAGATGGTGCATTAATCTGCAGCGGAATGACATTGATTAAAAGTATTCGGATGGACTCTGATTCTTTGCAAAATTATTTAAAGCTGTCAGCATACTGCAATTTGGATTGATTGTTTGCTATAATGAGGTTTAAAGTTTGCTTAATTTTTTTTGTTTAACCTGTGTGATCGATTCATGAAAAAACACTTAGTGAGCAATAAAGGCAGTAGATCAAATTTACATTACAGCTAAGGGTGAGGGTATGCTCTATTTTTCTCCTTCCTGTACTTTCCATCCTTCTACACACATTGTGTGTTAAACCGTAGTGCTTTTCTTACCATGGTCACATTGGAGTTTGATATCTGGGTCTCCTCTCTTGCAAGACTTAATTGCCTCCTGGGTAGTTGGTTTCTCCCTCACAAAATGATGAATTGAATTGAGGCATGTGTGGTCCTCACCCACAGCATTGTAGTCTCGTGGGTAGGGACTGGGAGTGAGGAGAGGTCTGCCTCTCTCCCTGGAAGCCCTCCTTCATTCATCCTCTTGCCTCTACAAAGGATCCCAAAGGGTAGGAGTACATAGAGCCTAAGCGGCAGACAGGCCGCCGAGGAGCTGCCTCAGCTTTCTAGGCTTCACTGTTTGTCCTTCTATTGAGACACCACATTGGTTTAGATGAAAGACAGAGTCCACAGCCAAGGTAAGTATTTGCCTTCGTCTATGTGCTCACAGGTTTTCTTCGTGCACTGCCAGACAACTTTTTTTTTTACCACAAGCATGATAGATGATCGCGAATTGTCATTGGCATTGGTCATTGTCTCCATTAAAGAGAATTGATAGTTCTGGCTTTGGCTAACACTTCAGAACAATGTGCTTGCTGAAAGCGCATAATGCGAGGGTCAGCCCTGAAAAATTAAACCCAATTAATTGACAATAACAGTGAAACGGTCTCTCCTTTCTTGCTTCTTAGAGCCCAAAAGTGATCTCTTCATGTTCTACGGCAAAGGGCGTCCCGGGATCATCCGAGGCATGGACATGAACGTCAAGTCGAGCGACGAGCACATGGTGCCGATTGAAGACCTCGTCAATCCTCGAGCTATCGACTACCACGCGTCGTCGGGGCATGTTTATTTTGCTGACACCACCAGTTTTCTCATCGGAAGACAAAACATAGACGGAAGCCACAGGGAAACGATCCTGAACGAAGGTAGGCGTCTTGCAACACCATACTTGCCAACCTTGAGACCTCCGAATTCGGGAGATGGGGGGGGTGTATATATTTTCAAGTATTTTATATATATATATATATATATAAATAATCCGTTCAAGAATGAGTATATCTGTTCGGCCACCGTGTTCAATGGAGAAGTCTGACCTACAAAATGTGCAGGCAGCATACCCCTTCCCCTTCGAGCTGTCCTGGATGAACTGAAATTATTTTTTCCAATCATTTTGGAACTTACAAGCGTACTTCTACTTCTTACTCGTCGTCGCCGTGTCTCTTCCTCGTTCTTCTGCTTCGTCTCTGTTATGTTTTTGGACATTACTACTTGCCGTAGTTTTGAAGCAATGCATGATGGGAATCCGGATGTTGTGTGTCAGTGTGTTAACGTGCCGGCTGGAATAAACACACGCTGAGAAATAGCTCCGTGCCTGCCTGCTTTATGGGTTATAGATAAACATATGGATAACTGAGACATATATAATAGTCTCCTTTTCAGGTGAGAGAGGACGCTAAAGGCAGTGCCTTTAAGGCACGCCCCCAATATTGTTGTCCGGGTGGAAATCGGGAGAAATTCGGGATAATGGTTGCCCCGGGAGATTTTCGGGAGGGGCACTGAAATTCGGGAGTCTCCCGGGAAAATCGTGAGGGTTGGCAAGTATGTTCCACACACATGTCAATATAGGGAAGTGTATGTACAAAGCCTTCATCTTCTCGATGTACTCAAAATGCCCTATTTACACCGGCATTTGTTTGACCTGTGTGGATAAACTGTAGTTGACAGCTTTTATTAGCCTTGCTTTATATACAGATGAGTTACATTATTTTTTTTAGTAGTTGCATAGCTGACATTTGATATCACGCAAATAAAAAAAACAATGTACTGCAAACTGGTATGAGTTAAATTGTTTTCATATTAAGCTCATAATCCAAAATCTAATTTCATACACTGAAATTATTCGAGTATTTATTTTTCTGCACTAGGCACCCCAAAAACAACGCCATGTTAACATGTAAGAAGCTTTTAGATAAAAACAATTTACTTCTCGACAATGAACATTGATCAAAAACCATACAAAATAATGTACTACCAACAATTACAGTAAGGCACGTTAACTGCTAGCATACTTGTGAGAACGTTAGCATGCTAGCTTTTTTTTTTGCTAGCGTATTTCATATTAGCATGCTAACATTTTATACTGCTTTCTATGTCTACACCAACAAATACTGCGTGTTTGATTGATTGATTGAAACTTTTACTAGTAGATTGCACAGTACAGTACAAATTCCGTACAATTGACCACTAAATGGTAACACCCGAATAAGTTTTCCAACTTGTTTAAGTCGGGGACCACGTTAATCAATTAATGGTAAATCTTCTTACCCAGTCATGTGCTAGCTTAATGTTAGCATGCCGGTATGCTATCATTAGCATTAGAACGTTTCCAGCTAATATAACACTTTTTTTTGGTCTATTGCCACAGTCATACACCTTAGTAGGGTATATATTATAGCAGACCTGGGCATTCTGCGGCCCACGGGCCGCATCCGGCCCTTTGTACGTCCCTGTCCGGCCCGCGTGAGGCCTATCATGAATTACAAAATACATTTAAAAAAGTATATATCTCGAGTGTGCAATACAACAGTGCTGCTTTTGTTTTGAAAAGCGTTATTTGTATGACTTCCGTGTGGACGTATGCTCGTGCGCGCAGCGGCAATCACAAATTACAAAATAAATTTAAAAAAAACATCTATGTCCTGCGTGCAATACAACTGTGCTGCTTTTATTTTGAAAAGTGTTATTTATGGGCGGTGCGCCCGGTTATTCCCGAGACGCTAAAAAAAGAAAAGGTGATGACGAATGGCGTGTTTTCAACAAGACATGGACTGCCAAGTAAAGGTAAAGCTGTGTGCTTAATTTGTGGTACACATGTTGCTGTGTTTAAAGAATATAGTGTAACCACCTGCTGAAGTTGATGTTGTCTTCTTGAGTTGCGTAAACGAGGAGTGAGGATATGTGCGTGTGGAAGGAATGAGATAAGTTGAGCTGTGTTAGTATAGCTTGCTCAATATAAGTTTAAAAAGAGCATCAGACTTGGTGTGCACTTCTGGACGCTACAATTGATGTCAGAAGTAAAACTTTGCGCATACTGCACTGCTTAATTATGTGCGCAGCCTGCTACGTCATCGAGAGGTACGTGCCACGTGAGGAGCTCGCCGCAGAGAGAGAGAGAGAGAGAGAGAGAGAGAGAGAGAGAGAGAGAGAGAGAGAGAGAGAGAGAGAGAGAGAAGGAAGGAGAGAGGCAGTGTCTACAGGTGCAGCTCACGCTGCTTGCCATGGGGGAATTCCGCCCTCAATGAAGACTCCCAGGTTTGATGGCAAGGCAAACTGGGAGGCATTTCATCCCACTTCTGACATCAATTGGGTTTTTTTTTTAACATGTAAAGCGACTTTGGGTACTTAGAAAAGCGCTATATAAATCCCAGGTATTAATTGTAGAGTCCAGAAGAAGTGCACACCAAGTCTGACGCTCTTTTTAAACTTTTATTGAGCAAGCTATACTAACACAGCTCAACTTATCTCGTTCTTTCCACACGCACAGCTATCCTCACTCCTCATTTCCGCAACAGCAACGCTTCCTCCTTCTTCGCCAATCACCTTACAGGCGTGCTACGTTCACAACAAAGAGGATGCAGGATAAAGTGACAGAAATTGAAATGTTTGCATGGTATTATACATCAGGAAGTGTTGTGTAAGAAAGTGTTAAAAATAAAACCGTCAAAAGCCATCTGCTTTTGTATAAAGATAAGTTAGGTTAAATGAAAATATTATTATTTTTTATCTTACGGTATATCAAAAATAATTTAAGCAAAATGTAATTGAAATATTGTCGGTGTGGCCCTTCAGCAGTGCTCGGGTTGCTCATGCGGCCCCTGGTAAAAATTAATTGCCCACCCCTGTATTATAGGGTAATATAACTTGGATTGTGACACATGTTAAGAGATAACGGGCTAACGTTAGCATGCGAGGATGCTAACATCAACATGGTAATTTTTTTTTGTGCTAAATTTACGCTTTTTTTTATCTAATTCTACAACCATACACCTTAGTTATAAAACTTGGTATTTGAAACATGCTAACTGTATGCATGTTTCGAGTCATATAACTTCGTATGTGACACTTGTTAACTGCTAGCATGCTATTGTTAGCATGCTAGCATACTAATATGAACATGCTACCTTTTTAGCTAATTTTAAGTGTTTTTTCTCTAATTTGACCGCCACGCACCTTGCAGTCATATAACTAGGTATGTGACACATGCTAACTGACAGCATGCTAACATTAGCTTGCTAGCATGATACAATTAGCATGCTAACTTTTTGCGCTAGTTTTGCAACCGTTTACCCCAGAGTCATGTAACTTGCTACGTGACACTTGTAAACTGTTAGCATGCAAACGTAAGCATGCTAACATTAAAGTGCTGACTTTCTTTGCTAAATGTCCTCAATTTTCTCAAATTCCCTAGCCATACACCTTAGAGTCATATCACTTGGTATGTGACACAAGCTAACTATTATCATGCTCACGTTAGCTTGCTAGCATGCTGTCATTTGATATCACTTTTTTAGCTAGTTTTGCAACCGTTTCACCCAGGGTCATAATTTGAATAATGTAATTATAATGTACAACATTTACCTGGGAGAACGGACTTCTTATGTATGTCCTGAGAGCTGCTTCTCTGTCGAACACACCATCAACAGCGTCTTCATAATTTTGTGGATAAATGTCCAACTTTATCGACTCATTCGGCTTCAGTGTGGTCCAGAGTAGCAGTGCTACGTTCGTACTGCTTCACCTAGTCGGCCACGCGCACACCTCAGGAATGTATTTTTAATGATTTATTTATTTGATTTCTAGGCTACCAAAGTGGGGTATGCCAATTGACATAGGGAGTACGCAAAAATAAATTCAAAACAGCGTGATTTCTGAACAGTGCGAAACATTGAAGGTCTCACCTTGGTAACAGCGGTACGTGCCTCATACACACAGCACACTAAAAAGCAGTTGTTCATTATTGAGTGTTATATGTACAAACACATAAGTTAGATTTATATGCTGTCTATTACTAGTGTTTAATATTAAGGATGCATATATATTGTGTGCTAAATGAGAGCTGGTCTTCTTACGTGCTGCTATGACTAATAAGTGCATTTTCTAAGCTCTGAGCCTGTAATTTGTTTTTTACTGGATTCCCTGACTGGTTTATGTGCAGTGCTGCTGTTTCTTACGTTTATCATATGAGCCGGTGAATAATACACACCACAGCTGGATAAGTCAACAGATATTGTGCTACTAACCCGATACAGAAGCGCAGAGCTATAATGCCGTGTTTAGATACTGTATCAGCTTGGCGTATTAATAATTTTAAAAAAGAGTATTGTTAACGATCAAGATGTGGTTGTCAAAGATGTTTGGCAATATAACTTGTGACATTTATACCTAAATAAATTATTTGGTTATTCTGAACATTAAATGTTTCCCAATATAGTGCTGTCATATAAGTATCATTCTCTTGTTTTTAATAAAGTGTAAAAATTGCCTATATATATATATATATATATATATATATATATATATATATATATATATATATATATATATATATATATATATATATATATATATATATATATATATATATATATATATATATATATATATATTATCCAAGTACTATATTAAGACACCTTTGTAATTTATTCAGGATAAATCCCTCCGAATTCTGATACTGTATAAGCAACACCACTCCGACCAATTGAACACCCTGCCATATATGTATGTATGTGTGTATGTATACGTACACACACATATACAGTATATATATATATATATATATATATATATATATATATATATATATATATATATATATATATATATATATATATTCGTATATATATATATATATATATATATATATATATATATATATATATATATATATATATATATATATATATATATATATATATATATATATATTCGTATATATATATATATATATATATATATATATATATATATATATATTCGTATATATATATATATATATATATATATATATATATATATATATATATATATATATATATATATATATATATATATATATATATATATATATATATATATATATATATATATATATTCGTAAGCCGGGGTACTGAACTGTATTTTCTTTAAAACAAGTTTCTGCTAGTTAATAAATGTTGTTTCTTAATTAATAATAAATAATGTTTACCTTTTTTTTCAATCTATGTAGTGATTTCAGTCTCCTCCCTGAGTAGTTGTATCATGATGACTTATATTTAATTAACTTTAGATATTGTAATGGTTTAAACCCGTCATTTGAATAGTTAGTAGTGTTGCACTTAACGGAGACTTATGATGAATATTGACTTTTTTGACTTATAAATGTTGTTATGATGTTGGATGATTGTGTCAAAGAATGCCAACGCATCAAGACACATGCATGCATTCATTCATTTTGATTTGAGCTTGAACGCAATTTTGGATGCCTCTGTTAGCGGTGTTTGCAGTCTGGCTATGTCAGGACGTCACAGCTAGTTGGACGCACTTATTTGGACATTAGGTCAAGTTCTCAGTCAGCTTCAGGCTATAAGAAAACAGAAAAAAAAGGAAGGTTAAAGTATGATTTCCATCAAATCTTGGCATGTGCATAGTAACACTGACCTGCGACATTCAGTGTCATTAATGCTGCTAAAAGCAGCTTTTTTTTCTGAATCAATCGGCAAGTGTGCAGGTGTACCTAATGTTGTGAGCGGTGTATTCTATATAATGTTTATTTTCAACCATGTCAGGAAAAAAAAATAATGGTGACACTTTCAAAATATACATTTAAACAGTGTACAGTTTATAAAGAAAAATGTATGATTCTTAAGGAGAGGATTGGGTGTGGTTTCATTTGCAATGTGGAAACGCCTCAAGAATCAAACATTGTGCAAACACTCAAAAAATGTGTTACTAAAGTGACTGTAGAGCAAAATGTATGCAACATTTACACCAGAGCATATCCAATACGCATTATCTGGACCACAAGGAAGTGTTTTAAATGTAGATTAAAATCATCATAGGTCCCTACATCAAGAATCAAGATCAATAGGAAATTTGGCGTACATCCTAAAACCCATTATTCCAGCATTTTGATCCAATGATTTGCTCATAGAACTCGACAATGTGGAAGGAATCTCTGTGGACTGGATTGGGAATAACTTGTATTGGACCAATGATGGCTACAGAAAGACAATCAGTGTTGCCAGGTTGCAGAGATCCTCAGAAACCAGGAAAACTCTCTTGGAAGGGAACATGTCACACCCACGAGCCATTGTGGTCGACCCTCTTAACAGGTAAGGAATGATGTTTTAGTTGTAATATATTGGTGTGTGTGCATTTTCTCTTAGTGGTGTACTCATGTTTGTGTGTTGACTTATTTCAAAGGAACAATAAACGTACACTGTTAAGCTTATTTACACCAGGGCTATTCAACTGGCCAGATCTGGCCAGGAATGACACCACACCAGCCCCGGAGTTTAGTTCAAAATGTGGAAGAAACATGTTTTTGCAGCTAATTCCTAAAATCACTAGAATGCCCCTGTTGTATCGAGGAACTTGGACCACTGTAAACACACTGGCAGATCCTCACATTGACATTTTAACCTGGCTAGCAAACGTCCAACACTCCGATCTAAACTTTTAATTTACATAACTGAGGCGTCCTTCAAAGCACCCCTTTAAATCCACTCCTTATGGCAGTTACACATGTTTGGTAATGTGATGCATGCCTGCTCAGTGGCCTTGGGGTTAGAGTGTCCGCCCTGGGATCGGTAGGTCGTGAGTTCAAACCCCGGCCGAGTCATACCAAAGACTATGAAAAACTATATTTACCTCCCGGCTTGGCACTCAGCATCAAGGGTTGGAATTGGGGGTTAAATCACCAAAATGTTTCCCGTGCGCGAAAGCAGCTGCTGCTCACTGCTCCCCACACCTCCCAGCGGGTGGAACAAGGGGATGGGTCAAATGCAGAGGGTAATTTCACCACACCTAGTGTGTGTGTGACTATCAGCGGTACTTTAACTGTATGTAACTAATGTGTTGCTGTAGCTTGTTTACTTCAGATGCAGTAAGTAGTCATTTGTTCAACTTCTTTAGTTGGACTAGTGGTGTTCCCCAAGGTTCCATTTTGGGTCCTCTCTTTTTCATCATTTGGGCTATTTAACTGGTGGCTGGCAAGTTCAGTTAAAAGAAAAATCATAATTTTGCAGCATATTCTTAGCATCACTAGAGTGCTGCCATAGATATCATTAGACTAGCTTTTTTGCAGAAAGTTCTTAAAAACAGCAGAACACTCTTGTAACGCTGACCAAATACAGTATTTCCTTGAATTGCCGCCTGGTATATAGTATGCGCATGCCTCGATTTACTGCCGGGTCAAACTCGTTTCGCAAAATAATTAGCGCATGCCTAGAATTACCGCCGGGTCAGAATTACCGCCGGGTCAAACTCGTTTCGCAAAACAATTAGCGTATGCCTAGAATTACCGCTGGGTAAGTCACATACCTAATGTTGTTTACATTGATTGATAATGTTTGTTGTTACAATCGTAGTTAAGAATTAAAGTAGCATGTTTTATTTTCTATTTGTTTTTCATGCGTTTTTACATAAAGAAAAATGTGTACGTCATTGTTGAATGACCCCTTGTAAAAATAAAGAGTGTCACGTTATAATTGTCTTTTCAGACCCAAACAAAAAGAACTCCCGGGATGATTCATTGTGCTTTAAATTTTATTGCGGCATTAAGCGATGTCATGATGGTATCCTTACATCACACTCAAATTCATGAGCACATGCCTAAATTGACCGCATGCCTTTGGTAAGCGCCGGAGTGAGAAGAGGTTTTAAAATAATTATGCATGCCTACATTTACCGCATGCCTTTGGTAAGCGCCGGAGTGAGTAGAGGTTTTAAATGAATTACCGCCCGGGCGCTAATTCGAGGAAATACGGTAAACAAAACCAAATCAAATGTCTACTGTAGAGGACGCTGGTTCTCCGGAATTTCCAATAAAAGACTAAAAGTGAAGGGAAAGTCCGGCCCCTTGGTCCTGAGCTTTATGGAAATGTGGCCCAAAAACAACTTCAGTTGAATACCTCTGCTTTAAACTGGCTGTGACTATTTTAGATAGTATCAAAGTTAATCTCTTCAGTACTGAAAAACTAAATAAAATATTTAAGAAGTGTACTCACTGCTCACAAACACCATCATTCAGTGGGGCTCTTTTGTTTGTGAGAAAGAAATGAGATGTTTGTCTATATGCCTGGAGATGAACCACTCCTACCAGCTCATTAGCCACGGTTAACCTTCTTGATTTGTTCCTCTGTAGAAGTAATACATCATTTCCTTTGTTAATTGAGGCAAAGCGTACGATAGACAAGATGCTGCAGAACTCAATTAAAGTTTCCCAATATTTTTTTTTTTGGTAGATTGCCTATTAACACAGTTTAGGCACAAACAACACTTGATTTGTTATTCTATTATTTAAGTAATCTTAATGATGCACCTCACACGTACTTGGTCAATTGACACAACTTAATTTCCCTTGAAGGGGAACTGCAATTTTTTGGGAATTTTGCCTAACGTTCACAGTCATTATGAGAGACAAGAAGACAAAAAGTTTGTTTTTTTTCCGCTTTCCAACATATAAAAAATGGCTCGTTCTTGGCGGCTAGCAATGCAGCTAATGGGAGCAATCAATTCTACCACTAAATCACTAAAAAAATGCATTCAAAAACCGTCAACAACACTTCATTTACATTCCGTAACCTGTATATCAACCAAACTGTATTGTTATTGAAAGAGTGACCACTGAGGATCTCTTTTTCTAGCATACTAACACGTCGGCGTGCTACGGTATTAGCCGTAGAAGCTAACTACGGCAAGAGATAAGCTAGCTTCTATGTCAAAAACTAAACACGTTTCAGTTTGTAATGCACAACACTGCGATAAGACACCCATCTGTACAGACTGAAAAACATGAACAATCATATTACAGTATCTGTAAAGTATTAGCCCACATTTCATGTTTTGTTTGTACACAGCTAGCCAAAAATTGTATGTACTGTAGTTTTAATAACACGTATGAATCATGATCGATAACAAAGTCTCTCACTCGATGGACTGTTTGGTCCAGCTGGCCGGGGGACGTTTTTTCCGGTTAATTATGGGTAAACACTCCATTTATGTCAGCTTCGAGTCACTTTCACCTCACTCTATCGGCTTCCGTCTGCTCCAACGTCTCACTCTTCCTCCGTGCTGGCTTTTACACTGCAAAAACTGAAATCTAAGTAAGATTAAATATCTCAAATAAGGGTGATATTTGCTTATTTTCTGTCTGATAAGATAATTCTTCTCACTAAGCAGATTTCATGTTAGAGTGTTTTACTTATTTTAAGGGTTTTGGTCCTAAATTATCTCAGTAAGATATTACAGCTTGTTGCTGAGATTTGATTACCTATATTGAGTAAAACATGCTTGAAACTAGAATATCAACTGATGCAAAGCTGTGTCATTAACACTCACAAGTATAAAACTACTTTTTTAAAGTAATCATTTTTTACTTCAAGCATGAAAAAAAAAAAATCATGATGCCGAGCGCATATCATTATGTCAAGATAATGGCACTAGCATTTATTTAATTTAAGAATATTTTTGAACATATTGAGCAAAAAGGTCTCAATTGTTTTTTCTACCAAGAAAAGTGCACTTGTTATTAGTGAGAATATACTTATTTTAAGGTATTTTTGGGTTCATTGAGGTTAGCTAATTTTACTTGTTTTGGAAAGTCTTGACAAGCCAAATTTTCTTGTTCTATTGGCAGATAATTTTGCCTAGTTCAAATAAAATACCCCTAATTTTTGTATTTTTTTTTTCTTGTTTTAGAACACTGACTTTTTGCAGTGTAGAAGCAGTAGTTAATCCTCCATGAATTCAGGTTAAAAAAGATACGGTCGTAAATCCTCATTAGTCCAAAAATAGTCATTTTCGTTGATTGTTATCACGTCTGCCATTATTAGAACCCACTTAAGTGTTTTGTGTCCAGAAGTAGGAACACAAGTTGGACGTGCGCTGCTACGGAAATGGAAATACATGCGCCGAATAATTAGTTCCAGTATTGATTAAAATGATCAAAATACGGTAAATATTGTACAAACGTACATATTACATATTGTTATTGTCAGGCTTGTCCCTGACAGTCTGGCTATGTCTTTGTTTCCTGTCTTTAGTTCCTGTCAGCACTCTTATTTTGGTTCAGTTTCCTGTTTGTCTCCCTGAGTGCTGTGTCCCCTCAGCTGTGGCTGATTGGCACCTGGCCACACCTGGTGTCAATCAGCCAGCTGCTATTTAAACATGCCTTCCCATCCAGTCTGTGCTGGATTATTGTAGCTTCTACCTGTCACTACTACCTGTCATAATACTTGCTGTTGTAGCTCTGTCTACTTTTATTCACTCTGCTCATGTCATAGTTCTTTCGTGTCACAGTAAGTGTTTTTTGTTTCTTGTCGACAGTTAGCCTTTGTGCTATTTTAGTTCATAGTCAAGTTTGTTCTCCGCCTTGTGCGTGCCTTTTGTTTGTACCCTTTTGTTTGTTTTTTGCTATAGTGTTAAATGAAATCAAGTTTTCCTGTTCAATGCCTGCCGTCTCTGCATCTTGGGGTTCGTCACCACCCACACACCCTGACAATTATGAACGTGTCTGTTACTACATTATACATAGACTTGCGGAGTATATATAAAATGTTGATGGAGGGGTTTTGTATGTATGGCAACAGTACTGTTGTGTAAACTAATATTTGTTCATGCAGTATACACATTCTATACACGTTTCCTGTTTGTCCACCATGTTTGAAGGTCGTGGAAAAAGTCAATATTGTCCTATAAGTTGTTGATATTCAGACAAGGCAATTACAAAAAAAGCTTTCCTGGACATGGCCATCTTGGTTTCCGACCTCTTAACTGGAACTCTGAGGTCACTCCCAGCTCCTACTTCCAACTCGCCGTGCCAGCAACCTGAGGGTTCCTAGGTCAATCCCCACCTTCCACCAACCTCGTAACGTCCATTGTGTCCTTGAGCAAGACACTTCACCCTTGCTCCTGATTGGTCGTGGTTAGGGCCTTGCATGGCAGCTCCCGCCACCAGTGTGTGAATGTGTGGGTGAATGGGTGGATGTGGAAACAGTGTCAAAGCGCTTTAAGGAACCTTGAAGGTGGAAAAGCGCTATAAAAGTATAACCCATTTACCATTTACCATATCGATGATAATTCCTGATTCTCTTTAATCCTTCACTCCCCACCCTTCAGTTATAAGCAGGGATGAGAATCAGGAGGCCAAATTGCTCACTCAGCAATGCTCAAAAGGAACAAATCCTCTGAGCATGGTTACGAGAAAACCCATCACATTGTTGACCCACTCCTGTTTCAAACATGTCATATCTGCTGTGGCTTCTAACCAACAAAATGTACAAACGACTTTTAGTGGGGCATAGATGTTGTGATGAAGTGTAATCAGGCGTCATTTTGACTTGATAAGCCCGAATGATTAGTGAAGCAACCACATGCTCAGTTTACGTTGCCAGGGTTGTTTGATTATTTGCTTTTACGCGTGGGAAATATTTCCAGTTTATTTATATATGTGCTGTGATCTACCTGCTTGTTGGGATTCTGCACAAGAGGTCTGATTTGGCATTGGCAGTCTAAGGTGAGTTCTCTGTTGGAAACACAAGAGCAATTCAGCAGGGAGAGGAATCATGGCTTCCCAGCGGTTCGCAGAACAATACCCCCGGTGAGGCTTGTCACTCCGGTATGAAATAGATCTTTTTTAAGCCTACATTAGTTCTCACATGCATTGATTTATGAGAAATCAAAGGAAGAAGCTTTAAGCCGATGTGTCAAGAGATAACTGGAAGATGGCTGGAATGAACTGCTGCATTACATGATGTAAAGCAAGTTGTGGATTTAGTCTAGAGAACCTAAAGTTAAAGTACCAATGATGGTCACACACATACTAGGTGTGGTGAAATTACCCTCTGCATTTGGCCCATCCCCTTGTTCCACCCCCTGGGAGGTGAGGGGAGTAGTGAGCAGCAGCGGTGGCCGCGCTCAGGAATCAATTTGGTGATTTAACCCCCAATTCCAACCCTTGATGCGGAGTGCCAAACAGGGAGGTCATGGGTCCCATTTTTATAGTATTTGGTATGACTCGGCCGGGGTTTGAACTCACGACCTACCGATCTCAGGGCGGACACTCTAACCACAAGGCCACTGACCTATGATGAATTCTGTCTTTTCGGACTTATAGCAGTAGTTAGAAAGTTTGATGCCTGTGTTAAACAATGCCAAAGCATCAAATCCAAAGATTCATGCATTTTGGATTCTCTGTTTGCGGGGTTTTCAGTCTGGGTACGTTGTGACGTCACCGCGAGGTGGTTGTCCTTCAGTGGACATTAAGAGGAGAAGCTCCTCCCTCTCAGTTTCAGGCTTTGAGATAAAACAAACACAGGTAGAAAACAAATATTATTTTCCTATAATCGCGGCATGTGCTTAATAAAACCCAAATGCTTATATGTATATTTTCTGCTGGATCGACTCTCTATTTTATGCTGCAGCTGTTACATATACTGTAATCATGTACATGGTAATACATTGTTATAAATTGTATATAATATATAACAATATTATATTATATAATATATCTGTATATATCATATACTGTATATATAATATGTAAATATTACATATATGTTATATTTTATATTGCTACTACGGTACATTTGTAGTCTACGTTATACCTGCATTATCCTTTCCTTCCTTACACTTTCCATCCTTTGTAACTGAGCTACTGTGTGGAACAATTTCCCCTGTGGATCAATACAATTTGTCTAAGTCTCTCAACATGCAGTGACATAAATTGTGTACCTAATGTTGTGACTGGGTGAATTTACAGTATATAATGTTTATAAAGTGTATTTTTGATCATGTCTGGAAAATAAATAGCAGCTTCAGGATAAATATTCCAACAGTGTACATTTCCAAAAGATAATATATTATAATTATTATCAAGGCTAAGGCCAAGCTGATTAGACATTGTAATACTATTCAAATAAACTGCAGAAGAAGGGACTCAAAAAAAACTGATGAAAAATAAATATGCATACAATTGCACCACACTAGAATAAATACATTCTAACTAAAAAAATATAAATAATAATTTAAGTTTTTTTTTAATAAACTGTCAATTTAATGAAAGTGCAAATCAAAATACAGTTTCACCACTTTAGTCATAGTTTTTGCGCTGAAGAAAGTTCTCGATGACTTCAGCTCCGGACTTCTTCTGTTTAATTGATATTATCATTACTGCCCCGAGTGGTGTAAAAGTGTTTTACAACTGAGTACCGCTGCGGAATACGAATCACTTCTCATAAACAGTTATTTTTTGGTTTCAGCCCAACAACGAGCCCCGTTGTTGGGCCTCAGTGTTTGGTTAAGAAACACTGATTTAGACCAAAACGAAATGTTTTAAATGTAGATATAAATCATCATATGTGATGATTATTCTGAAAATAATTTAAAATGTTTTGGGTTTTATGTTTGTTTTTGTTATTTTATTTTATTTTTTTTTACAAAAAATGCTTGTAATTAGTAGAAACTTATTTTGCAGGCTTTCAAAAATAGTTAACATATTTTCCAGACTATAGGGTGCAACGGGATATAAGCCGCACCGACTAAAGTTTACAAAAAAAAAATATTGTTTTCATATACTAGCTGCAGATATATGTTGTGAAATGAACTATTTACACATACATATTTTGTAGATGTTTATTTACATACCTTAGTTGTTTCCAAACGGTGTCTGGAACTCGGCAGTAAAACGGCCGATCAAACCATATAAGTCATCTCCATGGACCCACTAGCTGCGGAAGCTAGCTCTCCAATCAGCTAAACAGACTCAATAAACCCACGGTAAAGTTTTGGTGAATCTACTGAGGAATTTGTGAAAATGAAACAAGACAAAAATAATGCCATTGTAAGTTAATAATACTGACACTGTTAAACGTGTTAGCATATTAGCTAATGCTAATGATGCCAGCTTCATTACATTACAATAGCACATACAAATAGGCTTGAAAACATTCCTACAGGCATCACACATGGGACAGTTTAGTAAGTAAGAATTGTTTGTTATATTGTAAAACTTACAAACGTTGCTTAGAGTGATGAATGAAAAATAATTTCGAGGAAAATTGCTATGAAAGATTTGACTTCCACTTCAAGGCATTAAAACAGAAAGTACATTGTTAACCAGCAGATGGTGCCATAGCACAAACAATAACACACAATTCCAGTGTTTCGAATTGCTTTTAATGAAAACTATGTAACACAAAACATTATGGCAGTTAGCAAAGAAAATTAGCCGCACTATTTTATAAACGGCAAGGTTCAAAGCACAGGAAAAAAGTAGTGGCTTACAGTCTGGAATTTACAGTAAAAGTGTGTTGCGGCACTACCCACTATTGCTACTTTTGCCATGTTCACTTATTGGTTAGTTTGTATGTGTTGGCATTCTTCTGAGTTCTTTTTGATCTGGATGTTTTTATGTTCTGCCCATTACTATTATATTCCATTTATACATACACTTTGTATACCACTTGCCCTGTTAAGAGTCACAGGAAAGTTATAATGTATCCCAGCTGACTTAGGACGAGAAGCAAACCTTGGACTGCTCATCAGTCATTTACACATAGACAACAACTCCCACTACAGACAATGTCAAATCAATTAATCTAATCCTGCATCTGAAGCAAAGTGTTCTTGCTTTTTAATCAGTACACATTCTCAAAAATTAAGAATAGGTTCAACAAACAAAGAATCCAAACAAAACAAACATATGATAATACTATTAGTCTCTAATTTGTCCAGTTTAAATAAAAGCTATGGTGGTCACAAACTGGAATAACAAATACAATTGTATTCAGAGCTCGTCTTGGTAAACTTTTTAAATGCTTACATACAGTAACTATGTAAAACAGAATTGAAATAAAGTGTGTTACTTGTAACCCAGCAGGCACAGGACATTGATACAATGTTGATTTTACATACATTTCCTTTAAAACTGACTTTGAAACAACTTTTCCAGAATAGTTGTACTTGTAAATTGAGACTATGTTGATGTCCAACGTTGGATCCACGTTGTTGGTTGGGAAATGACCAAATTCCAAAGGTCAAATCATCGCCACAAACCGACATTGAAAAACGTTGTCAAAAAGTATGTTGTTTCAACGTTGTATTTGTGTTGTAGAATATTGGTTGGGAAATGACGAAAATTCAATGGTCAAATCAACGTCAGAACCCAAAATTGATTAAATTTTTTTGTTTGTGTTCAATGTCAGGACCTAATTCAACAAGTTTTCAATGTTGTTTTAATGTCTTGTGCCTGCTGGGAAGGAGGTTCTGAAGTTAGTCATGTCATTCATTAATTTTATAAATCTTGTCCTATTCAATGTGGGGGTTGAACCGGACTCTATCACATCTGATATTTGGTGAAAAGCAGATTTAGGTAAACATTCTGGGGGGGTTACCTTCACTTTGGCCTTCAAAACTTTGCTGCTTATACTGAGGCCGCAGTTATTGAAACACCGAAATTAAGTAATTGCTTAAACTTCTGGCCATGACTTTACAGACTGCACACATAGTCTGAAAACCAGAACCATGTGGCTGTGACACGGACATGCTAACCACATCCATTGTCAAACCACCAACATGTGATTTGGCTTTAACATCTCATTAGTTGTTTACATGTTTTGTCATTTACTGAGAGGGGGGTACTTACCTGATCCCCCATTAATTATATAGATTATGAATACTTAAATAGTCCATAAATCACTACAGTATGTCTATTTTAACAGGGAGAGGCACAATTTCCACACAAAAATCCAGAAAAAAAGGTGATAAAATATGTTTTATTTTATCAAGTAAAACATTGTACATTTTTTTAACATCAAGCAATATCGTAATTGATATTTGGCTGGCCAACCTTGTCGGTAAACACAGAGATCAGACCTTTCTCAGGATGGATTTTGATATAGTCATCTCTACTGATACTCTCTAAAGAAGGTTTTGAGCTGTTGCCTGGCAACTGAAAGTTTCAGCTTTTGCCAAAAATTTTCTATGGGGTTAAAGTCAAGAGACTGGTTCGGTCAATCCAGGATCCCAATATACTTCTTGAGCCAATTATTTTCTGCCTTGGCCGAGGGTTTTGGTTTCTGACTCAACAACCTTCTTACTCAAGGGACAACAATGAATAGTCTGTTATTGTCTTTGTAAGGAGATACACTTAAAAAATCAGCTCAAATAATTATTTCCTCATTAAAGATGTAGATGATGTTGTCAGTGAGATATGGATCCTTCTTTCCTTGAAACCAAAAACTGTTGAAACTCTTCTTTTTATCTTGAAATTGAGATAAATTGTTGATTCTGTTAGTATCATTATTGCACGCATATTACTTGATTGACTTTTTGTGTTTCTTCATTTGTTAGCTGGATGTACTGGACAGACTGGGAAGAGGATGAGGTGAATGACAGTATTGGACGGATAGAAAAAGCCTGGATGGATGGATCAAACCGAGATATTTTTGTCACCTCAAACATGCTGTGGCCCAATGGCCTGACCTTGGACCACAGCTCCAGCACCATGTATTGGTGCGATGCCTACTTTGATCACATCGAAAAGATTTACCTCAATGGGACTGGACGAATGGTGAGTTCGGATTTGTGAAGCTATCGCAGAACAGCCCTGTTCTATTTGTATTTATAACGTTCTTGCTACCAAGTGAAGCGTGTTGTGTCAAGGTACGATCAAATGTACCATTTATTTCTGTTGTATAGTGCCATCCTTGTTTTGTCAAAAACCTGAGTTGTATAGTTTTGCGATGCTGAAATGTTTTACACGCCATGCCCAAATGTTGTCATGTCCATGTACTGAAAGACTATTAAAATAAAAAATCAGACAGATATTACAAGTAAACATGCTGTGTAGATGTCCCCCAATGAAGTCACACTGTTCTTATAATGTTTACAAATAATATAGCTCGACCATTATGAGATGATTGTTATTGCATACCAGTGTTGCTGTGCTTCCATCACAGGTGGTTTACAACGGAAAGGAGCTTAACCATCCATTTGGAATATCTCATTATCGCAATTTCATCTTTTGGACTGAGTACATGAACGCATCGGTCTTCCAGCTGGATTTGTCCACAGGGGATGTCAACGTGATGCGGATTGAAAGACCACCGTTATTTGGCCTCCGAGTTTATGATGCACAAAGTCAGCAAGGTTGGCTGCTTTCCCCTTTTATTCTCTCCTCACCCTGTACCACTGAACCTTAGCAACCCACACTGTGAAAGTTGGACTACATATCGAACCGCTCTCTGCTGGGAGTCCAGATATTAGCGATGCGTGAGTCTTCTCCCAGGGTACTGGCTTGGAAAGTTCATTACAAAATATCAAGGGTTGGATCAAAAATTGGCAGAGCAGCGGTGCTTGTAAGACTATCCTCAAAAAGAAACCTTGCGTACTAAACAACACGTTCACTACGTTACGCTCAAGCCCTGTTTGTCAAATACCACATTACTAGTTTGAATTTATAATTAGATTTGTTTCAGTTTATACTGTAACTATACCGCAGTCACTATAGTTGATGCCACACATTCAAGAAATATAATTATACAGTATAAAGAGTGGCTGCAAGCTTAATGCTAACGTACAATGGACCAGCTCATTCACAGGCTAATGAAAATGAGCAAGGCCAATTGCATATAAATGATAAATGGGTTATACTTGTATAGCGCTTTTCTACCTTCAAGGTACTCAAAGCGCTTTGACAGTATTTCCACATTCATCCATTCACACACACACTGATGGCGGGAGCTGCCATGCAAGGCGCTATCCAGCAGCCATCAGGAGCAAGGGTGAAGTGTCTTGCCCAAGGACACAACGGACGTGACTAGGAAGGTAGAAGGTGGGGATTGAACCCCAGTAACCAGCAACACTCCGATTGCTGGCACAGCCACTCTACCAACTTCGCCACGCTGCCACTTTACACCGTATATATATATATATATATATATATATATATATATATATATATATATATATATATATATATATATATATATATATATATATATATATATATATATATATATATATATAGAGACAATAATTCACTCTCACATTCATACCTATGGATAATTTAGAGTCTCCAATGAACCTAATATGCATGTGTTTGGAAAGTGAAAGGAAGCCTGAGTATCTATAGAAAAAACACACATGCACATTGATTTTACCAAACAGAGATTTCCCAACGGATATTCGAAAACGCACATGGTGTAAAGTTAGACGTTACTGCCGGTGGTAGTGTCAAATAAGGGTAGTTTTAATAGGCTTGGACAAGAAATACATTAACGAACTTGAAATGCCTTTCTGTTGAACTTTCTCTCTTTACTTTTCTAGCGCCAACTCCATTCTGGGTTGGATCAGGTGCGCGACCAGCTGTGGCGCTGATGCTGACAGGCAATTTAAATGCACGCTTTTCCAAAGAAAGCATAGAGGAACATTCTTATGATATATGAGATGTTTTTCAAACAAATTATGGCCAATGCTGCGTAAATATTAGACTGTATAAAGTATATCCATTTATACAATATATAATCTAAATTTGTTTTCATGTAAAAAAAACCCTTAATTTTCAAGGTGTGGCGGCTTTTATTTTGCTGCGGTGGTGCGCCACGATCAATGACATGTAGGGGCAAACCACGAAAGGGATGCATGCTCAGGGAGACACAAATGGCATTTCCATATTCCCTGTTACACACACATGCAGGAGGTGTGTTCTTGCCAGAACACTGCTCGAATCTAAGAGCAAACTACAACGAGCGCGTCGTCTATAAGCCGCTTCTAAGATACAAATTCTCACAACTATGGCGGAAAGCAAACTTAGTTTCTTCCAAATACCATTATCACTGGAGGATTAGAGGAAAATGAATGGCTAAGCATGCAGGAAAGGACAACACATGAAGCTAACAGCTAAAGTTCCATGGTAATGTAGGGCTGATTGATCCAGATATCAAAACCGAGTATGGTATAAATATATAAATAATACTAAAGTGATAAAAGTGATATTTATCTTTGTCTTTTTTTATTACAACATATTTTTTTGGTGGGGGTTTTTGTTTGTTTTCAAACTCAGGGAGTAAGTCTTTGCATACAGGAAGGCTCTGAGGGCAAAACTCAAATAATCCAATAGTAGTTTTTGATATTGTTTAGTTATTGTGCACTCGTCACTTTATATTGTTAAAACAAATGTATTTGTGGTATTAAATGTTACTTACAACGATACTAGCAAAATAAAGATAATAATAAAATAAGCTAAATAAAAATGTGTTATTGTGTTCACTTCTGTCACTTGCTATAAACATTTTCAGCTGTATAATCTATTGTAAAATTATCGGATCGGAGGGCAAAAGTTGTGAAGCACTGCGTTAAAAAAAAAAGAGTATATAAATGTATACATATTAGGTCTGGGGCAATTCGTCAACTTTGTTGACGTAAATACGTCGGCGTTACATACCTTGCGGCGAGAAAAGATGGCCGCGGACTTAAAAAAAAGTTGCATCTAGTGGTGTTCCAATCGATTGAAAACCATCATTATTTATGTCGAAAGATTTCGCTTCAACATAAACCCCGGACGGTACTTTAGATAAAACCAGGGTAATTTGCATATATTGCAGCAATTAATTCTCTCATTGTAGCACACAAGGTTTAAAATAACATTGAAAAGCAAAACAGCCGCGGTTTCTGTGGTTTATCCGTTATACAGTGCTCAATACCGGGGTAGAGCGGAATATACGTTAGGTCAGGAAAAAGCACAGAGATTATTTCATCCCTACAAGCCTGTTTTGCAGGTTTCTCTTCTAAAATCCCCTGCAGAGCAGAGAAACCGGAGAAACAGGCTTGTAGGGATGACATAGCCTCTGTGTTTTTCCTGACCTATGTATGTGTGTGTGTGTATATATATATATATATATATATATATATATATATATATATATATATATATATATATATATATATATATATATATATATATATATATATATATATATATATATATATATATATATATATACTACTGTTCAAAAGTTTGGGGTCACATTGAAATGTCCTTATTTTTGAAGGAAAAGCACTGTACTTTTCAATGAAGATAACTTTAAACTAGTCTTAACTTTAAAGAAATACACTCCAGTGTTCTAATGGTACAATGTGTTTGCTCATTGGCTCAGAAGGCTAATTGATGATTAGAAAACCCTTGTGCAATCATGTTCAAGAACATAATGTCATGGCTGTCTTGAGTTTTCAATAATTTCTACAAATCTGATTTTTTTTGT